>NC_137787.1:158606564-158746564 GCF_963383645.1 Muscardinus avellanarius
CAAACGATGATGACTATTGAATTGTCATTTATTATTTATTTATTTATTTATTTATTTATTTATTTATGGTGGTACTGGGGTTCTTGGAAGCCCTTCTACCTCCGGGCTACACTCCCAGAACCATTTTTAAAAAATACTTTTTATTTGGAAACAGGGTCTCCTAAGCCAGCGTGGCTGGCTTCGAACCTGCGCTATCCTCCTGTCTCCGCCTCCCAAACACGGGATTACAAGCCTGTGCCACCACACCTGGTGAATTCAGTCTTTTAAATAATAATGATATTATTTAGGCTATAAGATCCTTTTTTTTCTGAATTTGTAGATTGTGAGAATTGCAGCTATACTTTCAACATTTATTTTCTTTAATAATACTTTGATACTTTCTTTGATATTTATTTTCCTTTTACTTTGCACATTTATTTTATTTACTTTCACCATTTTCTTTTTCTTAAGCTCCTAAAATAAAATGTTTTTTCTGCATTTTGGATTTTTAAAACATTCTTAAGTATTCATAAAATTAAGCTTGTTTTTAATATTTTTTGTCTCTTTTTCCAATAATATAAATTGTTCTAAAGCTGGGCATGGTGGCACATGCTTGTAATTTCAGCATTTGGGAGGCTGAGACAGGAGGATTGTGGTTTGTGGACAGCCTCAGCTACCTAGTGAAGCCCTTTGCAACTTCATGAGACCCTATTTGTTGCTCAGAGGTAGAATGCCCCCGGGTTCCATCCCCAGTACTGCAAATAAATAAATAAATAAATAAATAAATAAATAAATAAATAAATAAATAGTCCTAAAATAGTAAGAGTGAAAATAAGCTTACCATAATGAGTGAATTATATCAATCAAATATAGAAGTATACTGGTAAATATTTTAAGTAGACATGCAATTATTATATACCTTACATTTAGTAGATGAATGCTCTATTCAAATGTACTTTGATTTTCCTTATGAGAGCTTTATAAAATCCATTCATTCTTTTTATATGCATCCAATACAAATTGAATTCTTTGTAGTTTTTTTTTTTGTGTGTGTGTGTATGTGTGTGTGGTACTGGGGTTTCTAGAAGCCCTTCTACCTCTGGGCTACACTCCAAGACTTATTTTATATTTTTTTATTTGGAAACAGGGTCTCTTAAGCCAGCGCGGCTGGCTTCGAACCTGCGTGATCCTCCTGTCTCCACCTCCCAAGCGTGGGGATTACAAGCTTCTGCCACCACGCCCGGCTTCTTTGTAGTTTTTTAATCAAATGCTTATGGAGACAAATTGAGAAACTCAGTTTTGTCTATAGGATAGGACAGGGAAGTCGAGATACCAGTTATCCACCCAGGTTTGTAAATCAGCCCTCTGCTTTCAACCTCAGTGTTTGCATGTCCCTGTCCTGTGATAATTGCATCCAGACCTTTTCAGGTTCCTTGGGTAAAGTTTACCTTTGTCTCCTGTTGTGTTTTAATAAATTTTGCTCTTCTACTTTTAGGTATCAATCTCTTTATTTCTATCCAATTAGTTTAAATAAACTTTTATGAGTGATATAGATAGGTATACAACTGAATGATTTTCTCAAAGAAAATATATCATATATAAAAGTATGTAGATATTCAAATGGTAGTTTGAATCATAGAAAATTGCCATTATTAATCATTTTGACCTAAAAACAATTTTATGTTTTTCAACATGATATAACATTACCAGAACCTCATTCAATATTCTGTGTATCCTACCAGGTAACCTAAGGTAACCACTCTCCTATTTTTAATATATAGTAATTTCTGTCTTTGTAAATTATATTAAAGATATCAAGTAACATATAAATATGCATAGCCATGTTCATAGCAGCACAATTCATAATGGCCCAAATATGGAACCAACCTAGGTGTCCATTAACAGATGAATGGATTGCAAAATTATGGGAAATACACACAATAGAATTCTACTCAGCAATAAAGAAGAACAAAATAATGTCATTCACAAGAAGATGTAAAGACCTGGAGAATATTATGTTAACTGAGATCAGCCAAGAACAGGAAGAGAGGGGACATATGTTTTCTCTAATATGCCCAAACTAGAGACTATTAGGGATACCAGAGGGACTCCAGATAATGGAGGGGAATCCTCAGAAAAGCTAGAAAGGAAGGGTAGGAGAGAAAGTAGGTTGAGGTTAATTAAAGGAGGTGCTACATTTGAATATGTGTATAAGTGTGAATGTAGCATGGTCAACCCAGACACTCATTGTTGGAATGGGGAAAAGGAGAAGCGGGGGTGGGGTGGCACCAAGCATTGTGTGAATGTATGCCGTTTTCAATATAATCCACATAAAAATAAAAAAAGATGTATGAATAAAATGCACCAATAAAAAACATTTTTAAAAAGATATCGAGGAGTTAGGTATTGGGTAGGCAGTAAAGGAACAGGATTTTCAGGAGAAAAAGATTAAGAAAAAATCCAAAACACCCCCAAGAAAAAAGGTGTTTTTGTGTAGTTCATTGGACCTGAAGATGAACAATTAAATGTGAAGGAATAGAACCTAGATGTCAGGAACCAAAGATCTATATGTATCAACATCAAACTCATAGGATGTTATGTATAGAACAGGAAAAAAAATGCAGAACAAATAATCTCATGATCTTGGGGAATTGAAGGCCATAGATGATAAATTAAGTCAAGGAAAATGACATGAAAAACAGAAACTTTTTTCAGTGGTTAATTAATGTCTATAAATAGGGGCTTTGAAGATATGTATAGCCCTATAATATCAGCTATCTTCTTGGGACCCCTTCCCTGCATTGGAGATTTAGCCCTGCTATTCTCTTTAGTGAATCAAATGTACTTTGGGGAAGAGTGGTGTACAATTGATGGTGCTTCACCTGGGCTATACTTAGGTAGTGCAAAAGGCCCTGCTGGACTCGGGAGTCTTTCATGGCCATCAAGGGTGATCTGCCCTCTTCTTGCTTCTTTTTGGTGGGTGAAATGGAATTTGGTAAAAGATGGTATGCAATTGACAGGTCATGGCTCAAGCTGCACACATGCAGTGATAGAAGGCCTGCATGGAGTCAACCAAGGCTCCCGGGGTGAGCTGCATCTCTGCTTGCTTGCTCCCTTAAAATAACCTTCCTACTTTAACTTTCCTGGTGTCTGCAGATTTTATTCTTCAACTCCATAAGATAAGGATCTGGTAAGAAACTTGGTATCAATATCATGTAATATTATCTTTCCATCCCTTTCTCTCATCAAACTTCTCAATCTGTGGAATTCATCCTTTCTTTTGCATGAATCCTAGTGAGGATCCTTTCATTTTCTTTGTTGTGTATTTTTCAGTTATAGAAAGATATTTTTCCAGTTGTATAAGAAGTTGTATACTATATTTTCAGAAAAGTTATAGGTAATAATGTTATATATTTTGCTGCATATCTTTTGGTAAAAGGATATAGAGATAATATATATATATATATATATACACATATATATATCATATATATCATATATAAAATATATGTGTTATATATAACATATATAACATATATATGTTATATATAACATATATAGAGAGATAACATACATATATAACATATAACACACACACACACACACACACATATATATATATATATATATGTATATATATATATATATATATATATATATATATATATATATATACTAGTGAAGATTTTTTTCTCAAACAAAAACAGACCCTGTAAGGATTATGATGTTTCTGGATTTTAAAACTAATTTCTTGCCGAGCGTGATGGCGAATGCTTGTAATCCCCCCGCTTGGGAGACAGGAGGATCGTGCAGGTTTGAAGCCAGCCGCTCTGGTTTAAGAGACCCTGTTTCCAAATAAAAATATAAAAATATGTCTGGGAGTGTAGCTCGGAGGTAGAAGGGCTTCCAGGAACCCCAGTACAACCAAAATAAATAAATAATAAAAAATAAAAAAATAAAACTAATTTCTCCTTTCTTTCCAGTTTGTCTCCTTTCTGCCAATTATTTTTATTTTTCCTCTCCTTCCTCAATATTTTCCTTAAATGCTAACCCTTTTACTGGGCATATATTTATATTACCTTGAGTGTTTAATTTGCAGTTATTTAACACTACTGGAATTGAGACTCTACTGTTGCTTTTTTACATTGTTTCTTGAACTACAAGTTAAAATAATCTTGGCATAAAAGCACTTGGATCCACTGTATTTTTAAATGGAAAGCACTGTATCGAAACTTCATATCAGATATTTCATTTCTTCCACTATTTATTTTGTCAGGACAATAGCATTACAAACAATGCTAAAATTCATATTAAAGTAATTTCTTAGCTGGGCATGGTGGCATATGTTTATAATCCCAGTACTTTGGAGGCTGAGACAGGAGGATCACAGGTTCATGGCCAGCAGCCTCACCTACTTAGTGAGGCCCTCCACAACTCAGTGAGACCCTGTTTCAAAAGTAAAGAATAAAATATAAGGCTGGGGATGTAGCTTAACAGTAGAATGCCCCCGGGTTCAATCTCTGGTACCACACACACACAAAAAAAAATATATCCACACTTTTATATTCCCTTCAAGCAGTCAGCTTCAATATAGTGGGAAAAGAGTAAAAAAATGTTGTTGTTGCTTTTAAGATGGTTACACAATATACACATGAAAAGAATAAAATATTCTTAAAGAGGCTGTGTAATTATATGAATATTCATAAGTTTGGAAAAACAGTGTTTACAAGATTTAGTTCTAAAAATGAGAAGAAAAATATTTCTCTGCAGCTTATAGTACATGCAATTTTAATAAGTATTATTTTAGGAGAGAAATTACATAATATAAAAATTCAAATTATAGGCAAGAACAATCCCACTGAGAATAGTTAGAACAAACTTAATATAACATTGTGTACCACTTTTGACAAATTCTAGTGTTTGCTAAGTAATAATCTAAAATCAAATGCATCATTTAGCAGAGAATAAAAGCAAAGTCGCTTTAATATGTCATTTTGGTCTGGCAGAAAACGTTTAATATGATATTGAACAAAAATGTATAATTTTATCTTAGAGTAAAATAGCAATACTTCTAGTTCCTGCAAATATGAAAAGCCATCAGTGACCTTTGAGTTCTTTCGCTCGAAATTATTTTCTTAGAACTATGGATATAAAAGTAAATTTAATTTTATAAGCTAATTTTTAGAACTTAACCTTAACTAAATTAATTATGCAGAATTCTCACCTATTTTGGCCAATAATTATAGCCACTGGTGAAGTTTAAAATATATGGATTTATTATCTCCTCTACCATCTTGCTAATAGTTTATAATGAAATATAGCTACAGATAAAATTTGTCACTGTTGTCAAGCGTGGTGATGCAAGCTTGTAATCCCAGCATTCAGGAGGCTGAGACCAAAGGATCGCGATTCACGGACAGCCTCAGCTACCTAGTGGGGCCCTCCGTGACTTAGCAAGACCCTGTTTCAAAATAAAGAATAAAAAATAGGGCAGGGGTAAATTTGTCACTGTCACATAAATGTATCATTTATATTTATAAACAAGCACCCAAAAAAAGTGTTCAGAAAATTTTCCTTCTGATACTTCAACCAGTGACTTATGAGGAAAAGTTTACTGAGTTTTATTTTTCGCAGAAGGTTTTATTTACCCTGTTGTAAATTTCAAGCAATAAGAAAATTTCCATACCAATAGTGGAATATAGGTCATTTAGAGTTGAAACCATAAATGCCTGGACGAAAATATGGGTTGCAGGCATTGTCACATAAATAAAATGTCTATAATATCTTAACCATTTCTGCTGTGGCTAAGAGAGTAAGGTAGCTAACATATTTGTAGGAGTCACATTTGAAATTAAACTTTCTGATAGTACTATGACTGACAACCCCTTGATGTGTATTTCTGAGTAACCAGTTAGTCAATCTAAATTTCAAGACATTGGCAAAAACTCACTATACAATACTATCATTGAAGTTATTTTTAATTAATTGAAAAATAAACTCAGAATCTATACAATATTGAACTGCTATATGTATTTGTTAAAAGTCAGGTGTTGGGAAGGAGGAAGTAGATTAAAGTCTACTGAAGAAAGATGTCAGAGAAATTGCTCAGAGAAAACTAGGTCATTGTTGAAGGCCCTAATAATGCTGGTAATTGATTTTATAGCTTTATTATAAGAAAAGCCAGGCCCACATATTAAGGACATCATCCTCAAGTCATCCAGCAAGTCACCAAGGTGTCAAGCAAGCCCTGTTGTTGAATATCTGCTGAACTGAAAAGGGAGGAAGGGAAGGGGAGGGAATGGGGTGGGAATTGGGTAAGGGTTAAATGAGTGATGTGTGCATGTCTGTACACACAAGTTTTTTACCCCAATATGATGTATGAATATAATGAACCAATAAAAATAAAATAAATAATAAAAAAGAAATATCTAGATGACTCTCTGTACTTATTTATAAGACATTAAGGGCAAAATACTGACTGCAGGACATATCTGGCCAGGTAATATCAAGCAGGAGTCAGCAACAGTGTCCTGTGAGGACTTCCAATACCACCTCCTGCATGCAAAGGACATGGAAGTTATATTCCACCCATAAAATAAGAAAATGCTAAAAAAAGCTGAAAATGAATTACTTAGGATTTACCAATAATAGGATGCAGCTGTAGAAATATTAGAATGGCTAAAAGAAGAAAAAGAGTAATTCACAGTGAAGAAACATAATAATCTCAATCAATCATATCATCATAAAGGATGATCCAGATCCCCAGGATATACCTTTCTTACACTTAACTTATGTCATCTTCTGTCACAAAATCCATACCTCTAATCTTATGAGAAATATCTCAGACATCTCTCAATTGAGACACCTTCAACAACATATTTAATATGAGCTCAAAATAATCAAGGTTGATAAAATCATGGAACATTAAAAAAGGCATATCTAAAATTAATTACTACTAAAGTGCAGGTGGTACCTGGATGAGACACCAAAACAAACAAAACAAAACAAAAAACTGGACTACAACTAACTAAATCTAAATAATGTATAAACTTTAATTATAATGTATAAATATTGATTTATAAATTTTAGCAAGTCTATCATAGTAAATGTAAGATATAATTGATAGTAGAAACTAGATGCTGAATGTATAGGATTCTCTGTACAACATCTCAACATTTTGTAAATATAAAACTATACTAAAATTAAAAGGTTACTTGAAATAATAAAAAAAAATACCAAAAAGAGACTGATACATGCATATTTTAACTTACCTTTTTCTCACTTCAAAAAACTCATAAAGATAGCAATTACTGTTATTTTTGAATTTAGCATTTGGCATTATCTCAAGACATACCAATAAATGGCAAAAATCAAGATTTCTACAGTACTTGTCACACATTAGGCATTTTTGCAATATTGATATACAAACATTTACACAGATTCATATGCATACATATATTGCATATTTTTGGTATGTGTCTCTCTCTATATCTATCTATATGCATATATACCTGCATATACTCACAAATACAAATGTACATATGCATAGATAATACTTATTTTGTTTATTTATAACAACTGTGTTTTTTATGACTATTACCACACAGCTAACATTTTTTATTCTACCAGTACTAAAGAGGTATTAACATCATGAACATAGGTCAGGGAAAATTTTATATTTCTACTAGAAATAGGAAAGACATTGCTAGACTTTGATATGACAATATTAATCCTTCTTTTGTCAAAATTTCCAATTAGGTTTCAGTATTATTCCCACCACTGAGCCTAGTCAAAAATTTACAATGGAAAATTACCAAGATAATATTTTCAGGGAACAGACATTTTCATTTTTTCAGGAATGAGAGATTAGCTGTGACCATGAAAATAAAAACTGCAGTAAAAACCACATAAATTAAAGGACAATTTCAGGGAGATCAGAGCAAAAATGAAAGTAATATAAAATGAACAGGTAGATTGCAGCTTCATACATTTGGGATATAAAATTTATTTCATCCCCCCCAAATTAAAATGACTACAATTAAGACTCCTCTAAAAGGACATTAATTTTATTATTAACCATCTGTATCAATCACGAACAGGGCAATAAAAGTCTGTAAAATACATCAATGAATTTATAACAATGATGTGTTCATCCATTATTCTATAATTTGTGCATTTGAAGGAATAACTAGTTCAATGGCTCTAAACCTGGAATATAATTGGTAGATGAGAGGTTCCAACACTGTCTGGGTGGTGTAATCAAGGTGAAGAGTCATGCAAGGTGAGAGTAGAAAGGGAAACTAGGAAGTAAAGATGGTGAAATATTTTTAAGATATTTTAAGGACTATGGTTTTCACCATGAACAAAATGAGGGACTTGCAAAAGATTCGCAACCATAAAAGAGACTATATCGCATATGTTAAAAGCTCAACATATTTCCTCAAGGAGCAAAATTGTCAATTGGCATGAATAGATACAAGGAGACCAATTAATAGTCAATTGAAATACTCCAGTGAAGAGATAATGGTGACTTGAATCCTGATGGTAGCAGTGAACACAGATGATAGCTGAAATTTTGATACATTTTGAATATTAATCCATGAGTTTTCCTAAAAGTATTAGATGATGATTAGGAAAAAAAAGGCAGCAAGGATAACAGAAATTCCCTTGCTACAAAAAGCTTCTATTATCTTAAATAAAATTAGAAGTTTTTAAATAAAAATATAGAGAAATAAAAATATAGAGAAAATAAATATGGGTATTTTAATGCTTGGATATTATTTTCCCCTGACTTTCCTTCTTACATATTTCTGACCCTTAATATTTTCCTGTGGGTTCTATATTTTATAGGCCTAACAATTTCCATTTGTATTGTTAGCTTATGGTCCCTGTGACCAAAACACCTGGCAACTTCAAAGATAAAAGGTTTATTTAGCTCATGGTTTTAAAGAATCCGTCCATGATCAAACAGCTTTAAGGCAGAAATATCAGGGTCACAGGGCATGGAGAAATAAAGCTGATGAAGGAAGCCAGGAAGCAGTGCATGAGAGAGAGGAAGGGACCAAAAACACATATGGTCCTCAATGCCATGGCACAAAAATCCCATCCTCCAGCCATACCCCACTTTTCATCAATGGATTCTTCCATGAACATTTCTGGGATACATTTTATACCCAGATCACAAAACCATGTCTTGTGTTCATAATAACTCCCCTTCACAACTCCTCATCTTGTCACTTATGGGTCCCTAAAGTGAATGGGATCCAGCTTTTATATTATCTCAAATCTTAAGACAGTCTTCTACAATGTGTTTCCCTCTCCTTACAACTTCTTGTTGTTACTCTTTAAAGGCAATTTTCATAACTTATCTCAGCAATCAGGTGGCAGATATTTATGCTATGAACAAATAATTCAATCATTAAATAGAAATTGATTTACTGTGTTCAATTCTATATTTTGCATAACTTTAAAAGTATAGGTGGATAGTAGATTAATATATAGTTCTATATTATTTCACTTTTCACATAATATATACCTATAAAGTCTCTACATATATTTAGAACTTCCTTTTGTCAATCTACTTAAGTATAACCTTACATATACATATATATATATATATATATATATATATACACACTTGAAAGTTACAACTTAAAATTATATATATATACATATATATGTATATATATACATATACACATATACACATATACATATATACACATATACACATATACATATATACATACATATATACATATATAAATGCTTTGAAAAGTGTTTATTCTAATGTAAACATCAAGATCAGGATAAAATGTTTTGAGAAAGTTATATAAAATCACAGTTTTTATTATTAGTATAAGCTACTAGAAGGAAATTATTATATAAGATGCAATTACTTTCATAGTTTGGTTTCCTTTCTTTTGGGTAGATCCCCAGAATTGCTATTGCTGGATTATATGGTAAGTTTGCTTCCATTCTTCTGAGGATCCTCCATACTGTTTTCCAAAGTGGTTGCACTAATTTGAAATTTCACCAACAATGTTTTAGAGTTCCCACTTCTCCTCATCATCACCAGCATTTGTTGTTGTTCGTGTTTTAAATGATTGCCATTATAGTTGGAGTTAGGGGAAAAGGTAGTTTTGATTTGCATTGCTCTGATTGCCAATGATATTGATCATTTTTTCATGCATTTATTGGCCATCTGAATTTCTTCTTTTGTAAAGTGTCTGTTTAATTCACTTGCCCATTTTTTAATTAGGTTATTTGTTTTTGTGGTGCCAAACTATGAAACCAATCAAGATGTCCATCAACAGATGAATGGATTACAAAATTGTGGGATATATACACAATGGAATTTTACTCAGCCATAAAAAAAACCAAAATTACATTATTTACAGGGAAATGGATGGAACTGGAGGACATTATCCAAAGTGAGATTAGTCAGTCACAGAAAAAAAATAAATTGGATGTTTTCCCTAATATGCAAAAGCTAGGGAGAAAAGGGTAAGAGAAGGAAGTCTAGATGAAGAAGAAGATCCTATAAAGGAGAAAATAAGGTGACCTAACTGAGGGTATAGGAGGGGGGAAGAAGGAAACTTTCTAAAGCACATCATGTACTTAAACATATCAAAGCAATCGCTTAGCCAAGCATGGGAAGAAGGGATGAGGAGGGAATGGGGTGGGGACTTGGAAAGGCTAATTGGGTGTGTGCATGTATGTCTACACAAGTCTTTTATCCCATTAGGATGTATGACTACAAAGCACCAATAAAATTAAAATAAAATAAAATTTTTAAATTAAAAAAGATTTAATTAACTCAGTCAACTATCATGATACATTAAATTTTATAATAGCAAAATTCTGTGCTAGACATGGTAGAAGATATTAAACAGAGGTGTTACTGTTAAAAAAACTTAAAAATAATATAGCCTATAACAGTGTTATAATCAAATGTAGTCTACATAAATAAAGTCCAGTTTATAATGATAAAATTAAAGAAGTCAGTTAATAAAAATCATATTTTAAATTTTTCATGAGTAAATGCATAACTTCATTTATTCTTTAACATCAAAATGCATTCTAAAGAGACTTTTTAAAAAGGCCATAAAATACCTAATCTACTTAAATAATAGTAATTTCTTATGTTAACTTATAGATGTCTTTTTAAAAATTTTTTAAAATTTATTTATTTTTTTAAATTGGTGCATTGTAGTCATATATCAATCACATTGGAGTACAAGACTTGAGAGGATATACAAGCACACATCATCCAATTAGCCCTCATCCAGCCCCCATCCCATTCCCTCCCCCTCCCTCGATCCCATGCTTCTTTGGTGATTAACTTTGATACATTTGTTTATGTACCTCCTGCATTTAAAGAGGCTCCATCCTTCCCTATTCCATACCCTCTGATTGGTCACATTAGTTGCTTCACTATAGGGCCCTTTCTATAGCTCAACCTCTTCCTGTTGCCCCTTTCCTCCAAGTTATTGCTGATTAGGGGAAGTGTCTGATTTATATTTCCTGCGATATTTCTCTGTGCATGCTGCGCTGCCAAGGGGTTAGGCCGATGCTGGGGCCAACGGCCAGCATCGGAGCCTGACAGGAGGCAAGGCCGTTACTGGGGCCTCCGAGGCTGGGATCAGAGCCTGCCGAGGGGTTAGGCCAGTGCTGGGGCCAGCAAGGCCGGGATCAGAGCCTGCCGTGAGGCTAGGCCGGTGCTGGGGCCTCCGAGGCCTGGGATCGGAATCCTGCCAAGGGGTTAGGCCAGTGCTGGGGCCAATGGCTGGCATCGGAGCCTGCCGTGAGGCAAGGCCACTACTGCGGCCTCCGAAGCTGGGATCAAAGCCAGCTGAGGGGTTAGGGCGGTGTGGGTGCCAGCGAGACCAGAATCAGGGCCTCCCATGAGGCAAGGCCGCTGCTTGAGCCAGCGAGGTCTGGATCAGTCCACCGGGTAGCCAGGCCACTACTGGGGCCGTCAAGAGTGGGATCAGTACTTGCAACGCGGCATGCACAGAGAAATATAGATGTCTTTAAGTACCATTTATAACTCTTAATAAGGGTTTTACATAGCAATTTATATGATTTTACAGATATTTATACCTAATTATTCATTAATTATTTTTAAAATTAAGCCAAATATTTGAACAATAGTTAAATATTAAAACCATATATCACTTGTTAAAATAATACATACATGTATCATACTAATCTATGTAATTTTATTTTTCATGATTTCTTCCAATCATTACTATAAAATATACATAGATTAAATAGATGCAAATACATTTTGCTCAGTAATTTGACATTTTTATCATTAAGTCAAAATAATTTACACTTATATTTAAATATATTTATGCAAAATAATTGTTTATGCAAATACACATGTATTTATTAAAATATATTATATATTTTGTTTCTGTAAAGAATATTTTTCTTGATTGGTTGCTTTGTTTATTTAATGTTTAATATAACTACTCAAATAATCAGTTCAAATTTTCTACTTAGAGCATAAGAGATAGTTTTTATATCATTTATATTTTTCAAAAATATTGCTATGTGAATTAATTATTTCTTAGGCAGCATTGATTGATGATATAATAATTATTAAAATTGTATTTCAAATATTTTTAAAACAATGACATGTAACAACATATTTTTTCTTAAACTATCTTATGTCTAAAGGTATATAGTACTATTTGGTTGACTGGTATCATCAGCATTAGGATCATCATGGTGATGAGATATTAAAAAGCGTCACAGAAATCTCACTTGCTAAACACATTTCACACTAAAGGAAATTTCCCTTAGGACTGAGTAATGCTCCATATAATTTGTCCTCTGTGGTGTGGCTCAGTGAAACTCCTTTGATCTCACAGTATATTCATCTCAACATATGCTTCAATGGTACAATGTCAAAGGGAGAGCATACTAGGACAATTTACACTGTCAATTAAATTACTTAATTTTCAGAAGTGAAAATTGCATTTATTTGTCCACAAAGTTTATTAGCCAAAATTATTCATAGCAACCTAACTTCAAGGGCACATGTCTATTCTCCCATGTGCCAAAATAAAGAATAATGCCCTGTATTGCACTGGCATTGGGTACCTCAATCACAGCAGACTGCTTCAAACCACCTAACAAATTGTAGAGTTTTAATAAAAACTTCTCTAAGGAAATATGAACAAAGAGGTTTCGCAAAGCCTAATTCTTCTTCTTGAGATACCAATATATTTGGAACATATATTTTTAAAATTTCTGTTGGTGTATTGTAGTCATACATCTTAATGGGGTACAAGATGGTAGAGGCATACATGCACACATCACTCATTTAGCCCTTCCTCAATTCCCACCCTTTTCCTTCCCCCTTCTCTCCTTCTCATGTTTGGCTTAGTTGTTGACTTTGATATGTTTGTGAATGTACATCACGTACGTTAGGGAATTTCCATCTTGCCCCTTCCATCCCCCTCAATTAGATCCCCTTATTTGTTAGTATAAGATGTCTCTTTCCTCATCTACAGTTCCTCCTATGACCTTTTCCTCTTTACTTGAGGATATGATAATATGAGGATATTAGAGAGATCATCTGGTTTTTCATTTAGAGATTTTCTATGAAATATGAAATCATGAAACTTTTATTGGACATTGGATCTTGCATTTGCTTAGGTATAGTCACACTTATCTCTATTAGTTGGTATTCAATATATTATTTTTAGAGAAAAATGCTAGAGGCCTCTGTTCTGTCACTGGTTATATAGACTTAGTATCTTTCAGTCTTGTATTTGGAATACTAACCCATGAAATCACTAACTAGGAAGGTAGTAAAGCACAGTGAAGAGTTTGTCATCATCAATTCAGTCCAAATAGTTTAAGAGATGAAATATACAGCCAATATTTATGTCCTACTAAATAATTACGTTAGAACCAAGACTGTGTGTGTGTGTGTGTGTGTGCAAATTTTTAGAATTTTAACTAGGTTTTTGTGTATTAAACAGAGGAACCTGA
This sequence comes from Muscardinus avellanarius, assembly GCF_963383645.1. Classification (NCBI taxonomy): domain Eukaryota; kingdom Metazoa; phylum Chordata; class Mammalia; order Rodentia; family Gliridae; genus Muscardinus; species Muscardinus avellanarius. The sequence goes on from NC_137787.1 coordinate 158,620,554, forward strand.
GCACTCTTTAAAATGTAGATGTTGATATTAAGATGACCAAGGGTCCAATACAATGCTCTTTACAGAGGAAGCAAAAGATTGATTTTATATCACATTTTGCTATTCTATATCACTGTTGTTATTTATGTTTGTACAAAGATAAATTATATGTGAAATAACTTTACAGTATTTTTGCTCAAAATTATTTTTGCAACATATAATTTGCTAGTTGTTTTATATATGCTGTGTAAACAAGATAATATTTTATAGTTTTTTTCCCAGAAATAACTTGTTTTTTATTTCAGTTATATTGGGCACTATCCCTAACTTTTTTCATATTTCTCCCCCAATATTCATTTTAGTCAAATGATCATTTTTTTTAACTTGACATACATATGATAGTATCATTTTCCACATAGAAAAGGTCACAGAAACATAACACACAATATATCTATGGTACTAGAAATTTTAGAGTTAAATGCATTAAATAATTATATGTTATAATGAACTATAAGGAAACTCTTAAATTTATTACAATTTAAACTAGGTATAATTATATTATCTTTTTCACATATGAGATCATATAATGGCTCCTGGATTATCTGTATTAATATTTATTCAATCAAATAGAAAACACACATTGTTAAGATATTTTTAAGGTTGTGATAAAAATTCTGGATCAAAATATACAGATATAAAAGAATTATTTTATTCAGCAAATTTCACTTTCATGTAAAGGCTTATGGAATACTTAGTGAAGTGAAGACCAAGTTAAATAACTCACTGTCAGGTAACAGATGTTAAAAAAGATTAGGCACAGTAGTTGAATACACATGTACTAAGAACATATCCATAAAACTCTCAATGATTCAGTGTTTATGCTCTTCTGGTTTAGTATTCAAATACTTCTAGTCAAACTGGCATTAAACAGAAAGGCATAAAATGAATCATCTGAAAAATGAGAGAAATCATTTCAGCTCACAAAAGCATCTCGTATATGCATATTTTTTCCTAAGCTAAAGAACTGCTCTGCATTATTCTGTTGGTTTCCATAGTATGCATAGTGATGACTACATATATTGAGCTATGGTGCTCTGTTTTTTAAAGCTTGTGAGATCATTACTGTATGTAATTTTAACTTAAAATTCCCTATATTTGGATTTCTTTACTACTGTCTTTTTCCTGGGGCCAAAATCTTTATCCGTTAGAATTCAGTGCAGCCAGCTAATACCACTCTAATTTTATATCAGTTCATTTAATGCATATAAATAAAATAGTATTCAAGAAGCTATGTTTAAGGATACTTGTGACACTGGTTCCTAGTGGTTGACACTGAAATGCTACTCCAGATACTTCAGTTTTTTTCTGGATACTCATATATTCATGGCTATGATTTCCAATATAAAAATGGCCAGATAGGCAGGAAAGCAACCATTCCATCTACTTCTTTCCAAATGTTCCCATGTGTGTATAATTGACAACTTCATTTACTTCTAATGCCATAGCCACTAAGGGATTTAATATAATGTCCATGATGTACATTAACAAATATATCAAAGTCAATCACTAAGCCAAACATGAGAACAAAGCGCAGGGAAGGGAATAGGGAAGAATTAGAGAAGGCCTAAATGAGGAACGTGTGTATGCATGCCTCTACCATCTTGTACCCCATTAGATGTATGACTAAAATGCACCAATAGAAAAATTAAAAATTATGAAAATGTTTTAGGCATATTTTAAGCACAGATATTAGTAAACTACTGTCCACACATGCTCACCTAGATTTATCAAGAGTACTTCTCTACTGTTCTGAAACAAAGCATTTCAAAACTTAGTATCTTAAATAACATGCATTCATTTGTTCATAACCCTGCTCTGTGAATTAAGATCACAGGGGCTATTTCTCTGCTGGTCTTACCTGGAGTGACTCATGTATATGTAGTGATATGACAACTAGAGTAATACTGGATGGTCAAAAATGGTTTCAGTTTTATGTCTAGTACTTTTTTTCTTTGTCATTTTTTGTTTATTTTTTTCCATTTATTTTATCTCGTCACTTCAAAAAATGTTAAATAGATCTATAAACAAGATTAGATTTAGTTTAGATATATATTTATAAGAAGATTATAATAATGATATTTACTTCTTCTTACTTCACATGAGGAGTCATACAATTATTGATTATCCCACTTTTAATGATATTCAATTTGACTAACCAATTCAAGGTTGAACCTGATGGCTCCTTTTTAACTGTCTTCATAAAAGTGAGGTTAAATATCCAGAGGTGGTGGTGCATACCTGTAATCCCAGTTTTGGGGAGGAAAGAGAAAGGACTTCTGGTTTGCGGTCAGTAAGGTCTTGCTTCAAAAATGTGTGTGTGAGTGTGTGTGTGTGTGTGTGTGTGTGTGTGTGTGTGTATTTTATTGATTCATAGTAGTCATGCATCATAATGGAGTACAAAATGGTAGCATCATACATGCATACATCACCCAATTAGCCCTTCCTCAATTCTCACCCTATTCCCTTTCCCCTCCCTCCTTCTCATGTTTGGCATAGTGATTTTTTTTTTTTTTTTTTTTTTTTGGTGGTACTGGGGATGAAACCCTTCTCTGGGCTACACTCCCATTCCTATTTTATATTTTTATTTACCTGCACGATCCTTCTGTCTCTACCTCCAAAGCATGGGGATTACAAGTGTGCACCACCACACCCAGCTAGTGATTGATTTTGATATGTTTGTGAATGTACATCATGTACATTAGAAGATTTCCTTCTTTTTGCCCTTTCATCTCTCTCAGTTAGGTGCACTTTATTTGCTTATCTATGATTTCTCCTTCTTGGTCTAGAGTTCTTCCTAGGATCCTTTTTCTCCCTAGCTTTGGCATTGAAGGAGAGCATCAATTCTTTACATTTTGTGACAGATTAATCTTATTTAGCATAATGTCTTCCAGTTCCATCCATTTCCCCACAAATAATTGAATTTTATTCTTCTTTATGGCTGAGTAAAATTCCATTGTGTACATATGCCATAGTTTTGTAATCCATTCATCTGTTGATGGAAATCTTGGCTGCTTCCATAGTTTGACAAGTGTAAATTATGTGACTAAGCACAGATATGCTTGCACTAGTTTGGTAGTTTGGTTTCCACTCTTTTTTTTTTTTTTTTTTTTTGGTGGTACTGGGAGTGGAACCCAGAGGCTTTCTACCTCCGGGCTATACTCCAAGATCCATTTTATATTTTATTTGGAAACAGGGTCTCACTAAGTTGCTGAGAGCCTCACTAAGTAGCTGAGGCTGGCTTCGAACCTGTGTGATCCTCCTGTCTCAGCCTCCCAAGGTTTCCATTCTTTTGGGTAGATACCCAGAATGGTATTGCTAGATCATATGGTAGGTTTGTTTCCATTCTTCTGAGGATTCTCCATAGTGTTTTCCACAGTGGTTGCACTAATTTGCAATTCAACCAACAATGTATTAGAGTTCTTACATCTCCACATCCATGCCAGCATTTGTTTTGGTTCATGCTTTTAATGATTACCATTCTAATTGGAGTTAGGTGAAATCTCAGGGTAGTTTTGATTTGCATCTCTTTGATTGCTAATGATGCTGAACATTTTTTCATACATTTATTTTTTCAAAAACTAAATTTTGGCTTCAGAAAAAAATATTTTTCTTTATTTATTTTGGTTTAAACTTGCTTTTCTTTCTCTTGTTTGTTAAAGTAGCTTTTAGAACATGGATTATAAAATTTTCTTGTTTTCAAAGATAGACATTATAATTTCGCTACTCAGTACTATTTTAACAATTGTTTTCTTGGTTTGATTAGGAATATCTAAGGCATAGGGCATGGTGGGTATGACCTCTAATCACAGGAGGCCAGAATTTAGACACTGTGTTCTGCCAATTAAAGGTATGAGGGACATAACTTGGCCAATCCATGCCCTAAAAACAATCTTAGATTCTTCCTAACACAGAATAAATTTAAATCATATTTTATTATCTCTGTTCTACCCTCAACTCTGTAGCAGTAACTTTGGGTAAAGTCTTGTGTGGAAATCCTTCCCAATATATCAAGTACCTCTTTACCAAATATCTACAGAGCATAATCCACAGGCTTCTTCTTGACCCTCTTCCTCACTTTCACAGCTACCTGTGCTCTCTTATAGTCTATCCCATAAGTTACAGATATGTTCATATGCTGTGTCTCCTTGATTCAGTGCAATTCCCCTATCAATAGTCTAAAATTTCTCTGATAATAATAGTGTTTATTTCATGAGTTTTCCTCTTTTATTAATCACAAGTACAAAGTATCTGTTTCCTCAACACAGTTACATGTTTTGTCAAATGGGATGGCTGTTTAGATTGGGATGCCAGCCCTGTATCAGTTATTTAATCATAGCTGCAGTAGCTGTTCCTTGAAGTAGTTTTTAATTATGCATTTTAAAAGCATTTTGAGAAAAACTTAAGCCAGTACAATTAATTCTGGCATTAATAGACATGTTACTCCAAATTAATAAGTACTTTAATTCTATTGCAATTTATGTCTTCTAGTATCTAAATTCTTACATCATTCTCTAGTATGAACAAGTAAAATAACTCTAATGAACTTCTAAGTTCTGTTTTATTATATGATATTACTAGAGAAAAATATTTCCAAAGGTAAAAAACTTCATACATTTTAGAGATATGCTGGTATGGAATATTACAGCTTGTATGAATAGTGATTTTAATTTATATGTAGTAATTTGATTCACTACCAAGGCACTAAAATCTTTAATAGAAGTTGCTGTCATTATTATTCATTATTCATAAAATGATGTAAATGGAATTAGTGCCTCTGAAAGGTTAGCATACAGATAAATCCATGCCCTAAAGAACTTATAATTCTAAAATCCTTCCAAAAAGTGCCCCACTGCCCGAGTCCTGGACATTGATTAAAATAAGATGGCTTGTGATCACTTTTCTATTTGGCATTAAAAGTATAACGTAGAAGTCCAACAAAATAAAAATTATAATATGACTTAAGGATATTTTAAAATTTGAAAACATAACTTATAATTCTCTCTTGGGTCTACATGATCTTCTTAGGTTAAAAGTATGATATAAATATTAACAGAATGGTAACAGAAGAGTAATATTTTAACTCAAATTTAATGTTATACCAATTTTTTTTAAAAACATGGTAACAGAATAGGGAGCAGAAACAGAACATTCTTCTACTACTTGGTCAATTGGATATAAGTAAATGAATTTGATATCTGCCAGAATTTTACACCTTAATGAGGATCACTTTCTTTGAATAGGATCATTGAGCACATCTACACACTCCTGTTCTTCCTTAGTTATGGCTAGTTTCCATTTGGTGCTATCTTCAAAAGTACATGTGATGAATCAAAATAGTATTAAATTTCATTTATTCAGCCATAAATGGCCACAATTATATCATATGCAGGAAAATGGAAGGAACTGGGAAGTATCAAAATAACTGAAATAAACCAGACTCAAAAAGACAAGTGTTGTATGTTTTCTTTCACATGTGGAGGCTAGAGAGAAACAAGGGGAAAAAGGGACCTCATAGAAATAGAAAATAATTTAAGAAAATAGAAAAAAGATTATTGAAAGGATCAAGGGGAGGAAAGAAGAAGACAAAGGGAGGTACTGGGAATAAAAGTGATCAAATTATATTTTCTGTATGTATGAATACACCATGAAGAAATATCTATTTTGTAATAATTAATATGCATCAGTGATTTTTAAAAAAAATTTTCATGGTGCTGGAGACTGAACCCAGAGGTATTCTACCTCTGTGATATACCCCTAGCCCTGTTTTATTTTGAAACAGGGTATTAAGTTGCTGAGGCTATAGATTATTTTTATTCTGTTTCAACTTCCCAAGTACAACAGACATCTGCCATTGTACCCAGGAATTTAAAAAATCTTAATAAATATTGCAATGATTTCAACATCTTTTTATGGTACTAGAGATTGATCTTGGAGGACTTATACTTCCTAGCTACACCCCCAGACCTATTTTTTATTATTTATTCTGAAACATGGTCTCACTAGTTTCAGAGGGCCTTGCTAAGTATCTGAGGATGCCCATAGACCTGTGATCCTCCTGTCTCAGCCTCCCAAGTATTAGGATTATATGCATCTGCCACCATGCCCAGCTTCAAACATCTTTATTTAAAGTTCATCTTTATGAGTAGGGTAAAATGTGTAAATGTCTTACATGGCATTTAAGAATGTAAAAAATCCTTTCCTCAATTTAATTCTATTTAATGGATGATTTGAAGAATTCTATTTAATATTTTATCATTTGAAAATAGAGCTTCCCTTTTAAAAATGGATAAGTGAAGAATCTGATTTTCCTACATCTACATAAAATGATCTCTTTCAGGAAAATACTAAACCAAAATAAAATTTTAAGAGCTATAGAAGAAAACTAAGTTATCTCAGTCAGTGTAAGTTTGAATAGTCTCTTAATCCAGTAACTATGAAAAAATAAAAATTCCTCAACTCAAGCAACACAGGAGAAAGTAGGAAATCCAGGAATCCCTAGATGGAAGGAGGCATGACCAAATCACTCTTGCTTGTAGAATGAGTGATTTAACCTGGTGTTGTATGCTCAAGAATCTTATCCTCCTTATTCCATACCTAGGATGCATGGTTCTAAGAAGAAGGACCCTGATATCATTGAATAAAGTTGAATATATGAGTTGGACAATTAATCCCTTTAAGTTTGTTTCTGTCTTTCCTTGTAAGGTGTGATTCTTGCAAGCAGAATATAGATGGATTCTGGGTTTTAATACATTTTGTCACTTTATGTCTTTTTATTGGGGAGTTGAGGCCATTTACATTCAATATAATTATTGAGATACGATTTTTAATTTCTAACATGTTGAGATTTTACTTCTGTTTGAAATACTGTTTGTTCTTCTCTTCTTAGTTGACTGCTGAATGGAAATTCTTGTTTCTTTGGTTCTGGCATGTATTACTTGTTTTTCTTTGTAGTTAATATCTTTGAGTATTTTCTCTAGTGCTGGTTTTGAAGACATAAATTCATTCAGCTTCTTTTTGTCATGGAAAATTTTTATTTTACCATCTTATAGGAGAGAGAGTTTTGCTGGGCAGGACATTTTTGGCTGCAAATTGTTTTCTTTCAGAGTTTGGGATATGTTATCCCAGTCCCTTCTGGCTTTCATGACTTGGTTTGGGAAATCTGAAGTGATTCTAACTGTTTTCCCTCTGAATGTCCCTTTGTCTTTTGTTCTGTTGTCTTTAAGATTCTCTCCTTGGCTTCTATATTAGTCATTTTGATTATTAAGTGGCATGTGGAAACTTTTCTCTAATCTTGTCTAAAGGGGGTTGTATAAGTTTCCTGTAACTGTGTGTCAATCTCCAGCTCTATGTTTGGAAAATTTTCTGCTATTACTTCTTTGAATTGATTATTGAGCCCCTTGGTTTCAACTTCTTTTCCCTCCTTTATGCCAATTATTCTTAGATTTCCCTCCTCTATGCTAATTCTTAGGTTAGCTTTTTAAAGATGTACCCATATTTCTTCAATGTCTAATTCCTGCTCTCAAATTGTTTCTTCTATGTTATAAACTATATGTTCATTTTTGGAGTAATCATCTTCTAGGAGCAAGATTCTACTCTCCATGTGGTCTAAGCCATTGTTTATAGTTTGAATAGATGTCTTTACTTCAATTATTGTATCCTTTATTTCTTTCCGACTCTCTCTAAATTCTTTTTGGAGATTCTGTATTATTTCTACAGTTACATTCCTGATTTAACCTTTTGGAGATCTCTGCAATTCTGAGTTATCAGGTTATGTAATTGTAGAGTTGTGGGAGCTCATTGCTCCCCTTTTGTTCCTCCTCTTCATGATTTCAGAAGCTTGCCTCTCTTGCTTTTGATAGATTTCTCTCAGTCTCTAGGTGCTAGCTGGTATACCCAAGGGTAGTTTATATTGTATTCAACAGTGAAGGTTGAGGAAGAAGGGAAGTGCAGGAGTAAATGGAAGAATAGGGTAAAATCTCAGATAGAGTCAAATAGAGTGAGAGTATGAGTTTGGTAAAGTAGTATATATTAGAGATTAGAAATAGTAAATATAAAATAGTATTCCAGTAACCATTGTAGAGTGTGTGGTATAAGGAAATGAAGTGGATTTGATACAAGACAAGGGAAAGATAAAAAAAAAAAAAACAGAAAAAAAGAGTTGGTATGTACAAAGGAAGAAGCTTTGGAAAGTGTTTGGAAATAGGTTAAAAACAAACAAACAAAAACAAAACAAAAAAGAAACAAGCAAAAAAAACAGGCATACACACTACAGACAAAAAAAGAACAACAACAAATTAATGCAGCTCTACAAATAAATGAATATTAAGTAGATATGTCTGCTGCAGTCTCTCCCTGTGAAGATACTGAGTACCACTGGTACCCTTCCTGCTGTGAGTTTGGTTCTCTGAGATTTTCTCAGTCTATGCAGATGGCCAATACCATTGGGGCTGGGTTAAGCATTAAGCACAGATCACCCTCCACACTTTCCACAGGTTTGGAGTCTCAGTCTCTTCCTGTCATACATCTCACTGATGTATGCCTCTAAGACCAAACTCAATGTAGGAGTCTCTGTTCACCACAGTTAGGGCTAGTCTGGTCCGACTTCTCCCCATTCACCATGATTGGGAGGTCTTTGGTGATCTTGGAACTTTTCATTGGATCAAGCTAGACTTTTCCCCCAAAACATTCTGCTGATGAAAGCCTGAGTCTATCAGAGCTTCCGTTACATCCAACAACAGCTCCCTCTCCCACTTTCTCAAGTCTGTATCTGGAAGTCTCTGACCCGGGATATTTATTGGGGCTGTGTGATCCCCAGGTGCATCTGGTCGGGTGTTTTCCCATGGGGACCGCGACCTCACTTACAGTGTTGTTGAGCACAGATCTGAGTCTCTGGAGGGTGTGGTAATCTCTGCCACCACTCCTCCTTCACTGGGTTGAAGTGCAGGGAGTTGATCACAGCTGTGCGAATCCCAAGAGGGAAAGCACTGGAAGTCTCCTGTGTGATGCAACTTTACTTACAATTTTGGTGCGCACTAGTCTGGAACTCTAGGGAGCATGGTCAGCTAGGCTGCTTCTGGCAAGATGGCACCACCGTGGTGTACCATGTGATTGGCAGGTTGCTAATCTGGTGTTGAGTTCCACTCTAGGTCGCAGGAGGGCTTGGTAAGCTCCTGGAAGCTGTAGCAGGTCTTTGTGCAAGATGACCTAGAGCCTATGGATCTGTAGCTGTTCACTTCAAATCCTTGTTTTCCTTTTTGTCTCTGGAGTACAGAGTTGTGAGGAAAGACTCTGCCAGTGCCAGCACCCACCACCATGTGGCGGGCATGTTTCTTTTTTCTTTCTGGTCGTTCTTCTAGTTTTCTTCTTCTCTGTCTTTTGTGTTTATCATTTTTATTCCTCTACTGATAGTATTATCTGGCTTTGTGGAGCACTGTTTTTGAGGCAATGGAGATTGAGTGTCAGCAGAACTTGTCAACTAGTCACATTTTAAAAAGAAGTTAGTATAAGTAAAATTTATAATTTTATTTTGGTAAAAAAAATATATATATATACATATATATATATATATATACATATATATAATGTGGTACTGTTTTAAAAATAGTATAAAAGACAATAGAACTGGCAAAGTATTTTAGCTTTAATTTTATTATTTAGTAATATATCATGTAACAAAATTGTATAAAAATTCCTTTCTGCTGACTTATTTAATTTTTAACTTTTTATTGGTGCATTGTAATCATACATTAATGGAGTACAATGCACGCATGTGGTAGCATACATGAACACATCACCCAATTAACTCTTACCCAATTCCTTCTCTATTTCCTCCCCCTCCATTTTTTTCATGTTTGGCTTAATTATTTACTTTGATATGTTTGTTAATCTACATCATGAATTGCTGACTTATTTTATGCTAAATATAGTAATTTTTCAAAAAAAATAAAGTAATCTTTTGAAACTCTTCAGATTGTTAGTGGCAATGATAGTCTTAGAAATAGTGATTGAGGGACTACAAATATAAAGGAAACATACTGCAAGCAAATAAATCTGCCATAGAATGATTTTGAATACAATAGCTGAGAATGTATGTCCTTTTAAAATAGCCTTATTAAAATTGAACTAGCTCATAGTTTGTTTTTTGAACTATTTCTCTACTAGCTTAACTACATAAGAATATTTTAAGCCTGACAGGTAAAAAATTAAGATAAAGATTATTTTAATTTATATAAAGTACAAATATAATATCCTGACTCCTATTATAAGCATATAACCTTTAGCCTCCCTTCAACATAAAATATTTTTGGTGTGTAAATTCAAATATGAAAATCCATGCTTCATTGTTTATTTTACTCAGTTCAAATATTCAATTTCATTTTGTACACAATGAACACAGATGGTTCCAAATTCAGCTGACTACATCTATGCTATTTTGATGTGCATATAATTTTCTCCAAAATGACATCTCATCACATTAGTGAATAAATTAGAAGTGATGTTGAAGACATATGCATTTGCTCAAGTGTATGTACATATCTCTGTGTAGCCAAATTGTCTCATAAAAATTTGGTGATATTTTAAAATTTTAAAGAAAATCTATATTAAGTATTATTAATAACTTAAACTTAATATAAATAACATATAACAAAATATTTTTAATATCAAAGGTAGTGGAAAATTTTTTGACCATAACTCTAATTCATAATATAATAAGAAAGAAGAAGGTATGCATGTAATGGAAAGAATTCATAATTGGAATTGAAACAGAAGTCTTTGGAGTCATTTTTTTAAACATGTAGTAGTCTTGAAGTTCTAAGCATGTTATATAGCCACTCAAATAATGTAGTTATTTTCTTAAATATAAAATGTGAATTTTTATACTGGATTGGTTTTATAATTTATAGAGCTGTGTTTGAGCTAGGTCATGTTTTCAGATCAAACATAGTTTGATGACATCTACATACATCACAAATACAAAGAGAACTCCTTTTGGAGTAGTTACATCATGTACATTTTTGTTGTAAAATATAAAAATTTCAAGCAGCAATAAGATTTATTTTTATTAATATATCCATGATCAATTCTAATTATTTAGAAGAATAATACAAAATAATAGTAAGTATGACATTCATCTTTGAATATAGAATACTCTAACTTAAATTTAGTTAAGATTCTATGTTTACAATGAAATTACCTGTAAGTTCTAGAAAGGAAAGAAAGCAATAGAATTGTTATAAAAGTATATGTTTCACTGCATTTATCTTTAATTTAAAAAAAATGAAGACCGTAATTGTTGTTAATGCAATACATGTACTAATAGAGTATTTTTGCTCTAAGTTTCTAAGCCATAATAAAGATAAATAGGTGTCTGGTACAGATTTGAAGATTCCATGCCAAATTTCTAGTTTGTAAAAAGTTAATCATTATTTCTAATACTTACCAATGAAAGTAATTCAAGGACAGCTCACTTTGTACTCACACTTCATTATTTCAAAAAGCTTACAGCCAAAAGATAGTTTTTGTTTATTTTGATATATGACTTGACTGTCTTCTTTTCTTTAGTCTTAGAAAGAACAATTTAAATTAATGATAAGTTTAAGCACCTCTGTAAAAGAATTTGTTAAGGAATTAAAGTAATGCATATTATGTTATTGTATGTAAGAGAAAAATAAATAAGAAATATAAATTTTCTTTAATATATCAAATCAAATTTAACTTTATAAGATTTTGGTTGAAACAATCATCTTTGAACTATAAATTTAGAAAGAATATGATTGTATTTTAGCATTAATAGAAAAATAGTAGATGTAAATTGAATGACTTTCTGTACTATGTTTCTTAGTTCTTTCAAACATTTATATGGAGCAGCAGGTACTGAATTTATTCAAGGAGGCAATAATAAAAAGTAATGCAGACAGAAATAGCTTGCCTTCAGCTAGACTAATGGCAAGGTCAGATGACATTAATTAAATCAGAAAGTCTTCAAAATAAAGTTCACTAACATACTAAGGGGTTTTATTTTTACCCAAACAAGTGTCTAGTTTTATAAGTGAAGAGATTTCATTATAGCTTATAGCTCATATAGGTAAGAAAATAATGAGTAGAACAATAAAGAATAAAACAGTATATATATTGAGTTCCCATGTTGTTAGGTATATATATATATATATACACAGTATTTACATATATATATAAATTGAATTCATTATAATTATATGCACATATATTTATATAAATAATATTTGCAAAAAGCTAAATACAGGTATTCTAAATATTATTTCTAGCTGGGCATGGTGGTGCATCCTCATAATCCTAGCGCTTAGGAGGCTGATACTGGAGAATTACACAGGTTCAAAGCCAGCCTCAGCTACTTAGTGAGGATCTCAGCAACTTAGTGAGACCCTGTTCCCAAATAAAATATAAAATAGGTCTGGGAATGTAGCTCAGAGGTAGAAAGCCTCTGGTTACCACCAAAATAATAATAATAATAATAATAATAATAATAATAATAATTATTATTATTATTATTATTATTGTTATTATTTCTAGATATAAGTTTATATACATTGATAATGTTATGACATTCATAATAATAATTGATTTTATTTTTCCCAAACAATGTTAACTTGAGGCATGCCATGATCCAGTTATTTTTATAATGTTTTTGGTTTTTGATATTATTTTAAATCACATTAGTCTTTTGAGACATGTCACTATCACTGTGAGCTACATTATGTTGTAAGACTATAATGCTCTAAAATATTAATAAAAAAGAAAATTTAAATATAGAGAAAAGATAATAATCATAATAAAAAGATAAAAAAATGAAAGAATAGGCATCAAGTGGACCTCTACATTTAAACAAACCTTTTCAATAAAAGTTATATTTTTATTGAATATTTTTAGGTATTTAAAAGCAACACACTATTTTTGTAATATAATACATAAAGTAAAATAATTTCTAACATTTACTGTATATTAATAAAATCAAACTAATCACCTACTGTATGCAAAGTTTTTGGTAAGCAATATGGGAAAAATTAATTATACATGAAGCTACTACTAAAATATTCAATGTAGTAGTAACAAAATGGGTGCCTCAAGTTTTAAAGATGAAATATTATTCAGCTTATCTATATAAAACGGTACTAAAGTTACAGAAATGCTTAGAGATATTAATAACATACTAAAAATTCTTTAATTTTTATCAATTTCCGCACGCTTGTAATCCCCGCTCTTGGGAGGCGGAGACAGGAGGATTGCTCTGGTTTCGAGCCAGCCTCGCTGGCTTAAGAGACCCTGTTTCCAAATAAAAAAGTATTAAAAAAATAGATCTGGGAGTGTACCCCGGAGGTAGAAGGGCTTCCAGGAACCCCAGAACAAAAAAAAAAAAAAATTATCACTACAAGAATATATGTAATCATTGAAAAGGTTTAATTATCATTTTCTATTTTTTCATAACTTTTTGTATTTATTTTATACACATTAAATGCATGAGAAATAAATTTTGACTGTAAATATTAATCTGAGAAGTTATTACATTTTCGATATGGTAACTTAAATTTTTTTAAAATAATATTTTACCTTTAACAATAAAATAGAGTATAGCAGTCTTTCTTTTAATTGACTCCAAGTCCATTAAAAATATGAATGTGTACTGCAAAGCAATGTTTCAGTTAACAAAGAACTGTATGAATGATTTTCAAATTATTCAATTAAAATAGAATTGAATTTTTCTCTTAAAATCTATATTTTTAAATTGTTGCTACAAAAGAATCAAAAGATTAAAGGAATTAAGCATATGGCATAAAAAAGTTACAGTAAGCAAAGATTAATGCTTTATTAATGTTATCAAGTAAATAAATTTTAAATTTTGTGTATTCTACTAATACAGTGTGGTTATATACTTTATAGTAATGTATAATAATGTTCTAGGCCTGCACATACATACATACCTTACCCAGAGCAAATTCCAGTTTGCAGTCTCTATTCATAGCAATCGTCCTACTCAGGTACACTTTTTTTTTTTTAAATCTTTTCTTTCTTTATTTTGGTCCTGGGAATTGAACACAGGAACATTCTACCACTGAGCTACATCCTCAGTCATTTTGAAATAGGGTCTTGCTAAGTTGCTGAGGGTCTTGATAACTTGATTAGCCTGTATTCTTGGATCATCCTGTCTCATCCTCCAAATTACTGGGATGACAGGCATGTATCACCACACCTAGCTCTATTTTGTTCTTTTATATGACTTTTACTATACTTTTTGACATTAGATACACAATCACCACTATGTTACAAATACTGTAGAAAGAGAAGGGTTCCTCTTACTTAAGTTCATGTTTAGTGCATCTTGATGAATGAAGTCCAAGAACTAGCAAAAGGTACAGAAATATAAAAGTTTTATTTTAAATTAGTGAAAAATAAAGGACAAAGCAGCATCCCCAAAAGGGGGTCTCAGAAAAGAGAGTGACCTTGAGGAATGGGCTTTTAAACCTTCCAGAAGTTTGCTGTTCTTTTAGACTTTGTCAGAATTGAGTTTTAGGGACCAAGACTTTAGCACAGTTTCAGTCTTAATTTGGATGCTTATCTGAGAGCTGGTCAGGGCTCTTGTTTCCTAGCACCTTCCTGCTTACCTACCCTAGCCTCACAGAAAGTGGAATGCAGACGGCTGCTTTAATTCTTCCTGTTCCTAGGTTCTTTGCCCTGCCTCATTATAGCAGTAGGTAAAATAACATAATGTAGAAATTTGTAACCTAAGAGCAATAGTTTATATCATATAGCCTATATGTCCTAGGCTGTACTATTTGGTTTGTGCTAGTATCCTGTAATATTTGATTAATAAAACTGCCTAAAAATGCACTTTTCAGAATTTGTCCCTGTCATAAAATAATGCATGACTGTATAAACTTTTATATTGTATTTATTTTAAAATTATAAAAACTTTGAATGTTTATATCAATAATTATTGGTACACTTATATTATCAGTGGATCTGTTAAAAAGAACTTAGTTTGATCTAACATATATGTATATATGTAGATTCACATGCATTAATTTATATTATGGTTTGGTCTCTGCATTTTTATTTGCATCATTACTACTAACTTTATTACTAAATTTTCTCTATGTTATTTTCTTTGAAGAAATAATTTCTTGACACCTTCACAACTTCAAAATTAATTACAATATTCTCAGTAACTCATCTAATTCTATTATTGATAAAAATGTTTCACTGTAGTTTCATAAATTTCATTTATTCTGTTGTATATATGTCTGTGACTTCCTAGAGTAACTTTATTCTTGTTTCATCGGAGTTAATGTTACTCTGGTGTCAGTTTGGTTGTTAAATCTGCTGCAGAGTGGTTCTTGAGTTCCCATGTTGTTAGGTATGCACCTGTCATCCATCTGCACATATCAGCCACTGATTAACTCCCTTTCTTTGTATGATTCACCTGGACCACAAGATGAGAGCAGAACAGACACTGTTTTATCTCTCAGTTTATATTTAGGTTTACCATATTGTTAGAAACAGGGTAATATTTAATAAGTATTCACAAAATTTAAGAGACAGTATATTAAAACTTACGCTTTGATTTAATGTCTCCACATTTAATGCAGAATCTCTTTCCAATACATTTTTAACAATATACCTCTTTTTACCCCATTTTCTTGAATAAAGCTGAAATCAATCTAAAATGGATTCTTATTCTCAGATGCCTATATTATTCTATTTAGTTTTCTATAGTGTTTTTACTCATATATCCCTTTTACAATTTGTCATAGACATTGCATTCACAATAGTTTTTCTTAAATGCTAAATGCTTTGGAAAATGCTTCCAGCTATAGAACTTTTTTAAACAATTTTTCTCACTCAGAAATCTGGGAAATTATTGGGAGGTTAAAAATTGATCATCCTTTAATTTAAGACTCAAAAGACTAATTTGAGATGTAAAAATATCAGCAATTTCTGGTCGTGGTGGTGTAAACTTTTAATCCCTGTACTTGGGAACCTGAGAAAAGATTATTTCAGGTTTGCAGTCACCCCCAACTACTTAGTGAGGCCCTCTGAAACTTAGTGAGATCCTGTTTCAAAATAAAAATATAGGGTTGGGATGTAGCTCAGAGCAGCAATTGCTAGTCATGGTGCTGCACATTTGTAATCCCCCTACATGGGAACCTGAGACAGGAGGATCTGGGTTTGTGGCCAGCCTCAGCTACTTAGTGAGGCTCTCTGCAAATTAGTGAGACCCCATTTCAAAATAAAAATTAGGGCTAGGATGTAACTCAGAGGTAGAATGCCCATGGGTTCCAACTCTAGTACTGCAAAGGAAAGAGAAGAAAAAAGAAGTCATCAGCAATTTCAGGCTCAGTTGCATAAGTAAAGAATACTATAGCCGGACGTGGTGGTGAACACTTGTAATCCCTGCACTTGGGAGGTGGAGACAGTAGGATCATGCAGGTTCAAAGCCAGCCTTGCTGGCTTGAGAGATCTCCTGTTTCTAAATAAAATATAAAATAGTTCTGGGAGTGTAGCCCAGAGGTAGAAGGGTTTCCAGGAACCCCAGTACCACCAAAACAAAACAAAACACTATTATGATGCTATTTTAATAATCTAAGCCCCCCAAAAATTGTGATTTGTTAAGCCAAAGTGAGGACTTAGCAAATGTTCACAAATGGTTGCATTTTTTCATTAAAAATTTGAAAACAAAATAGTATACAATTATTAAATTGTAGAGCTTAATTATTAAATTTAATTATTAAATTAAATTGTAGACTATTTTATTTTATAAATTTTTATTAATACTTTATATGTCTGCTATTTTAGCTATTTCTATTTGTTATTGATTTTGGTTTAGTTATTTCTAATATAAATATTGGAGGTAACACCTATATAATCTTTATTCTCTAAAGTATTTCCAAATATATAATATTATCAAATAGGAGTTAAATAAATAAGCTAATTCTTACATTAATATCAAATACATATGACATTTGAATAAATATTTTACTAAAATTTATTATTAATATCCAAAAAACACAGAATTAGATCAAAGTATTTGCCCTCATTCTGACAATACTTAATTTTATCATTATTGTTCCTAATACCTAAGATGGACATTTCATTTCACATTAAATGTCAGATGTTCATGGTCTGTATTTTTACCTCCAAAGGTAAAATAAGGACCATTGCAATATTTTTACCCTCAACCTGGCTGACTGTGGACTTCATCTTTGAGACTGATTTCACTAGGTTGATGAGAATCTCAGTCCTTGCTGAGACTCTCCTCCAACCTGCAATACTCCAAAGTACTGGGATTGCAGGCATGCACCACCACATCCATGCCAGCTTTCTTTTCTTTTTTTTAAGAATGAAGTGAGAGGAGATTCAAAATGGCAACTCTGGGACACAGCACATTTAAGTAGCTGTAACAAATAAAATTAAAAAGCTGAGAAGACAGTGTATTGACCAAAAAATAAAAAAAAAAAATAAAAATGGAA
Organism: Muscardinus avellanarius; assembly: GCF_963383645.1. Classification (NCBI taxonomy): domain Eukaryota; kingdom Metazoa; phylum Chordata; class Mammalia; order Rodentia; family Gliridae; genus Muscardinus; species Muscardinus avellanarius. The sequence goes on from NC_137787.1 coordinate 158,638,094, forward strand.
CCACAGTAGAAGAAATTCCAATACGCTGAACTTGATGCACTGCAAAGACCTGGAGCTGCAACTGACCTGGTGTGGTGGCACCAGATGGTGATACCATCTGGGTCTAAAGGCCCAAATTGTAACTGCCAACTTTGGCTCCACAGCCCCAAGAATTTCTGACAAGTAGTCCAAGAACTTAAAGTGCAGAAAGTGGCAGCAGAGCTCCAACATCTTAAACAAACAGCACCATGCTTCAGGGATGCAGAAAATGATACAAAAGCTTGTAAACTCACCAGAGGCTGGCACCTGCAGTGGTACACTGTGCCTTCCAGAGACCCAGCCCACAGGACAGCAAAATAACCATGTTGTGTTACTCAGTAAAAGACAGCCCAGAGCAGCCACAGGACAAAAGCAGGCTAAGACCTTGTGGACCATCCCAGAGGTAGTTCAGTTAGAATCACCATAGACAAAGAAAAGGCTCATAGTGTTCAGGGCATAGTACCAGCACAGAGTAACAGGGGGTCACTCTAAGACTACAATGGACACCCTCCACCGGTGTGGATAGGAAGGCTGTGGACCTTGGAGGGAAGGCACAGAGCCCAGGCCAGGGAAGTACAGAGCCGATGGTCAGAAGACTCAGAGCCCAGTGTTGGAAGGCATAGAAAACAGGCCTATAGAGCACAGAAAGCACAGAGCTGAGGGGCTGAAAGCACAAATGGCTTGAGATCAGAGAGCCCAGGGCAGAGAATATAGCATCAGGGCCAGAGCACACAAAGTCAGAGCCAGAGGGCATAGAGCCCTGGGCCTGAGGGCACAAAGCCCAAGGCCAAAGGGCTCAGAGCCAGAGAAAACAGATCCTAGGACTAGAGAGTGCAGAGCCCAGGGTGGGAAAATGCAGAACCCTGAGTCTACACAGAAGTAATTTACAGTGATACCTGATGCATTGACACCAGAGCACAAAGCTGTCAGAGGTGAGATAGAGGAGCAAACACTCATGAAGTGGGTCCAAAAGCTGACAATAGGTTATAGAGCAAATGAGAAACATTGAAATATACTCCAGAATCTACCAGGGTAAAGAGACATACAGATATTAAACAGGCCCGGGTCCTATATACGTAAATTATCAGGACTGATGTTTTTATGTTTTTTGGTTTTTTTCTTTCACAAGGTCACTAGTTTTTGTTCTTTTTCTTGTTTATTTCTTTTTTCTTTTGATTGTTTTTTGTCTTTGATTTATAATTTTTAGTTTTTGTAACTCGGTTTTTTACTTTATGCATGTTTGTTTGCTCCCTCTCCCATTTCTTTTACAATCTTTCTCCCTCTAGCCAATCGACTCTCTACTATTAAAGCTTTTTTTGCTCTTATAGTATATCCAACATACCTAAATACTCTGTACTAACTACAAGAACCCTACTATCTAACATTATCTTATTCTCAACCAGATACTACCTTATTATAGTTAAATCCTTACTCAACTTAATCATAACCTCTACTTTACCCAACTCCTGTACCCATCAACCCAGGTCCACCCCCAACCCAACCCTCACACTGACACCTGCTGACACCTCTAAATGCCTACTGCTAAGATTGATCAGACAGATTATCTACAGAGTCACATGCAAAAAGAAGAAGCTAAGACATCAGAAAACAAACCCAAGAACCCTGAAAATAAGAAAACTCAGAACAGTGAGGAAATAAGGAAAATCATGAATAATGACCTTCAAGAAATGCAAAAAGGAAAATTCCAAATCCTGATTTTCAGGATGAACAGCCTCAAAGTAAGTGTACAAAAAATGAAAGAGAAAATATAGACATTAAGAAAGAATCAGAAAGAGGCCTAGAATAAAATGAAAGAGACAATAAGTGTAATGAAGATAGCAATAAAAATTCTGGAAGATTAGAATAAATGAAAAACAGAATATCACTGTTAGAAGACAGTTCTTTAAAAAATAAAACCATAGTAAACAGCATACAGAAAACATTATCACAACAAAACCTAAACATCAAACAACTATGGGGCAATATGAAATGTCCTAACTTACAGATAAAAGGCATTGAAAAAGAGATAGATGTACAGACCAAGGGTATTTGTAATCTGTTCAGAGAAATAATTTCAGAGAATTTTCTAAACATAGAAAGAGACCTAAAAATACTCGTACAGGAGATATACATAACACTGTTAAGACAAGATCAAAGAAGGATCTCCCCACACTATGGAATAATCAAAATGACCAACATAAAGGCTAAGGAGAGAATCTTAAAAGTAGTGAGAACAAAAGAAGAGGTAACATACAGAGGAAAAACAATAGAATCACCCCAGACATTACAACTCAAGTCATGAATGCCAGGAGAGGCGGGTATGATGTATTCTAGAATCTGGAAGAAAAGAACATTCAACCAAAACTGCTATATCCAGCAAGGTTATTATTCAGAATTGATGGAGAAACAAAAGTGTTTCAAGATAAGCAGAATCTCAAAAGAAATCATGAATACAAAGCCAACACTAGATAAAATACTTAAAGAAATAAACCATAAAGAAGAAAAAAAAGCAAATTTCAGAACGAGAGAAGAGATGAAATCAATGAGTGCAGCAACTAAGCAAAGAAGAAATAACAATATATCAAACAGAAGAAATGGCAGGGAAAAAAAATCATGTTTTAAAAATAACCCTGAATATCCAAGGACTTAACTCACTAATTAAAAGACATAGACCGATAATATGGGTTAAAAAACATAATCCAAATATATGCTGCTTGCAAGAAACTCACCTTACAGCCAAAATCATTCATAGGCTGAAAGTGGAAGGATGGAAAAAAATAATGCCAATGGAAACCAAAAAACAAGCAGGGGTAGCAACACTAATATCAAACAAAACAGACATTAATCTAAAACATATCAGAAGAGACAAAGCAAGGCACTTACTTTTATTAAAAGAAACAATTCACCAAGAAAATATGATAGTAAATGTTTATGCCCCAAATGATGGTGCATTCTCATTTGTAAAACAATCCATTCAGGACATCAGATCTCAAATAGACCAAAAGACAATAATATTGGGAAATATCAACATGCCACTCACACTACTAGATTGATCTTCAAAGCAATAGATGAGTAAAGACTTTTCAGAACTAAAGAAAATTATAAACAAAATGTACCTAATAGACATCTACAGAATATTTAAATCAGTAACAGCAGAATACACATTCTACTCAGCAGTCCATGGAATCTTTTCCAAAATAGAGCACATCCTGTGCAATAAGGCAAGCACCAGCAAATTCAAAAGATGTAATATAATTCCTTTCACCTTGGGATGAAAGTAGAAATCAACAACAGGAAGACCAAAAGAAACTATTAAATACATTAAACGATACACTATTGAATGATGAGTGTATCAGATCAGAAATAAGGGGAGAAATAAAGAAATTCCTGAAATTAAATGAAAATAGAGACACAACATACCAAAATCTATAGAACAATTTGAAGGCGGTGTGAACAGGAATGTTTATAGCATTGAATGCCCACATTAAAAAAAAAAAAAAAACAGAGAGTTTCCAATTAAGCAACCTACTGACACATCCAAAGAACCCAGAAAAACAATGACAATCTAATCCTAAAGCCAGCAGAAGGCAGCAAATGATTAAAATCAGAGCAGAAATAAATGAAATAGATAATTAAAAAACAATTTAAAGAATCAACAAAACAGAAAGCTGGTTCTTTCAAAAGATTAATAAGATTGACAAACCTCTAGAAAATTTAAATAAAAGAGAGAATATACTCAAATCATTAAAATCAGAAATTAAAAAGGAGATATCACCATGGATAATGAAGAAATTAAAAAGATTATCAGAAGCTATTTTGAAAATTAAAATCCAATGGACTGGAAAATATATAAGAAATTGATAGATTTTTATGCACATACAACCTACCTAAATTGAACCAAGAGGTCATAGCAAGCCTAAACCAACCAATAGCAAGTAAAGAAATAGAAATAGCAATAAAAATTCTGCCATCAAAGGAAAGTCCAGGCCCAGAAGTGTTTTCAGCTGAACTCTACAAAACCTTCAGTGAAGAAATAATCCCAGTACTTTACAACTTGATGAGAGAAATCAAAAGAGATGAAATCTTCCCAAACTCCTTCTACAAGGCCAGTATCACATAATACCAAAACCAAGTAAAGATACTTCCAGAAAAGAAAATTACAGACCAATATTCTTGATGAACATAGATGCAAAAATTCTAAACAAAATAATAGCTATATGCATTCAAAACCATATCGAGAGAATTATACACCACAACCAAGTTGGTTTCATCCCAGAAAAGCAAGGCTGTTTTAACATATGCAAATAAGTACATGTTATTCACAACATAAATAGAACTGAGAACAAAAAAAACACATGATCATATCAGTAGATGCTGAAAAAGCATTTAACAAAATTTAACAACCAATCCATATTAAAAACACTGAAGAAACTTGGAATAGAATGATTTTATCTCAAAATCATTAAGGCAATATACAATTAATACAAATGCAACATCATATTGAATGGGAAAAAGTACTGTAAAAAATTCCTCTAAAATTAGGAACAAGACAAGGATACCCACTATCACCACTTTTTTTTCAATATAGTCCTTGAGATTCTTTTTACAGCAATAAGACAAGAGAATGATATCAAAGGAATTCAAACAGGGAAAGAAGAATTAAAATTATCTTTGTTTTCAGATGACATGATTCTTTATCTAGAATAACCAAATAACTCAACCAAAAGACTACTAGAGACAATTAACCAATTCAGCAAAGTTGCTGGATACAAAATCAACCTAAAGAAATCAGTTACTTTTCTATATGCCAACAATGAATCCACAATAAAAGAAATAAAGAAAACAATTCCATTCACAATAACCTCAAAACCAATAAAATACCTAGGGAAAAACCTAACCAAAGACAAAAGGTTTCTATAATGAAAACTATAAAACATTAAAGAAAGAAATTGAAGAAGACCTTGGAAGATGGAAAGATCTTCTTTGCTGATGGATAGACAGAATAAATATCATCAAAATGGCCATTCTGTCAAAAGTGATCTACAAATTCAATGCAATTCTCATCAAAATACTACAACATTCTTCATAGACCTAGAAAAACTAGTCATAAGTTTTATATGGAGAAAGAAAAGACCTGGAATTGCCAAAGAAATTCTCAGCAATAAGAACTATGCAAGAGCCGTCACAATTCCTGACTTCAAATTATACTACATAGCAATAGTAGTAAAACAAAACAGCATGGTACTGGCACAACAGCAGGCATACAGATCAATGGAACAGAATAGAAGATACAAAAACAAACCTATACATTTAGGGTCAATTGATCTTAGACAAAGGGGCCAAACTCATACACTGGAGAAGAGACAGCCTTTTCAACAGATGGTGCTGGGAGAACTGGCTATCCATTTGAAGAAAGATGGAATTAATTCCTTACCTCTCACTATGGACAGGAATCAACTCAAGTTTGTCAAAGTCTTAAAAATTAGACGAGAGACTGTGATACTATTAGGGGAGGGCATAGGCTCAACACTTCTACATATAGGTACAGGTAGTAACTTTCTCAGTAAGATCTCCAATGTGCAGGGAATTAAAACAAGAATTAACAAGTGGGATGACATCAAACCAAAAAGTTTCTGATAATCAAAGGAAACCATCAAGAACCTAAAGAGAAAGCCTACAGAATGGGGGATTTTTTTACCAGCTACCATTCTAATAGAGGGCTAATATTCAGCATATAAAAAGAGTTCAAAAGACTCTACACTAGCAAAACAAATAATCCAATCAAGAAATAGACAAATGAATTGAATAGGCACTTCACAAAATAGATACATATGGCCAATTGATACACGAAAAAATGTTCACCATCATTAGCCATGAGGAAAATGCAAATCAAAACTACACTGAAAATCCATCTAACCTCAATCAGATTGCCAAGCATAAAGAAGTCAAATAACAAATACTGAGGAGGGTGTGGGGTAATAGGAACTTTTTTACACTGTTGGTGGGAGTGCAAACTAGTGCAGCCCTATGTAGATAAGTGTGAAGATTCCTTAGAAAACTGGGAATGTATCCACCGTATGTTCCAGCTATACCACTCCTGGGTATCTTTCCAAAAGGGTTGAAATCAGAGAACCAGAGTAACATGCCTGCCCATGTTTGTAGCAGCACAATTTATAATAGCCAAAATATAAAACCAACATTGGTCTTCATCAACAGATGAATGGATTGCAAAATTATGGGAAATGCAGACAATGCAATTCTACTCAGCTATAAATAAGAACAAAATCATGTCATTCTCAAGAAGATGTAAAGACCTGGAGAACATTATGTTAAGTGAGATCAGCCACACACAGAAAGAGAAGGGCATATGCTTACTCTATTATGCCAAACTAGGGAATATTAGGGATACCAGGGCGACTCCAGATAATGTAGGGGAAACCTCAGCAAAGCTAGAATGGCAGGGTAGGACAGGAAGAAGACTGAGATTGATTAATGAATGAGCTACATTTGAATATGTGTACAAGTATAAATGTTGTATGGCTATCCTGGAAACTCATTGTTGGAAGGGAGAGAATGGAAAGCCAGAGGGGAGGGCACCAAGTGCTGTAAGAATGTATGCCATTGTCCATATGAACGACATTATGATGTGAAACTATATTGTACCAATAAAAATAAATAGAAAAAGTAAATATAGAACATCTAAAAGTATAATAAATATGACTTTGAGAAATAATTAAATTAAAATTTAAATAGAAAAATATTTTAGTATTTTACGACATAGTAATTTTCATGTTTATTTCAGCTTGTTTCTTCTATAAGAAAATAGTTTCAAATAATTTAAGAGAAAAATGTATTTATGTCATATATTGGTACATTATCAAACAATTTAATCAGATTATTCAACTATTGTGGGCATGGTGGAACATTTGGCTATAATCTCATTTTTTGGTGAACTGATAAGGATGATTGAAGACTGGAGAGCAGCCTCAGCTCTCAGGAATACTCTCAGCAGCACACACACACACACACACACACACACACACACACACCACTTTAAAAATGTCAGAAATGTCAGAACTTTGTAAATTGTAATGCAACAATATTGTTCACTTTGTTGCCATAACAGCAGTTTATAATACTAAATTATAATAGATGTTTAATTATGTTTAATAAAGTCATTCCTTGTTCTTGCTTACATTAGTAGTCTTAAGCCTATGGAAGCTATTGAAATCTTAAAATGATCAATATTTCTAAATCAAAACAAATATAAGTAATTTTCTTCTGAACATACAAGTATCATTAATAATAATACAAATGTGTCTTAAAGAATCAATCTGGTTTTCTTAACATTACCTTAGTTTTGAGAAAACAAACTTAAGGTTTGTATTTCATCTGAAGATATTTTCAAAGAGGTTTTTTTTTTAATTATAGAGTACTAAGTTGAGATTTCACAAAGTTAACAAGAAGTTAAAAATATGAAATGCTCTTCTATATAAATGACACACTTTTGTGGCATATAATTTTTGAAAAAAATATTATTCTCAATTTTAAATAAAAACATTTGTAATATTAGTAAGTAAAAGGAAATTCAGAGTCGTATAGTTTGAACATAGATGGATAATGAATTATCAGTAATAACAGGGAGAGATGATTTGATAACAATTTTCTGGAGTTCTGAAGTCATAATTTTTTTATTTGTGTTGCTCACTTTTCTATGACATTAAGAATGTATCATTTATCTTTAGAAAATAATGATTTCACAGGAGAATAAATTGCCAGCTTTCAATCAGTTTTCATGATGACCTTGGTCATATCAAGTAGTAACTGATTGTCATAAGGCATAACTGAAGTCATATGGGGAATTTGAAATAAACTGAATATTGGATTTACATAAAAATTACAATCATGTTAATATATTTGCAAAAAGTAAAGATCTTCTCCAGCACAACTCAAGAGAATGCTTGTAATTCTCCTAGAGCTTGTTTCTCAATTTCTCTGAGAGTAAAGTGATATTCTCATTTGACTTTAAATGAAGCCCCAAAGTTTTCTCTCAATCTCCCTGCCTCCTTGTGTAACACATACTTCCAATAGAGCTCCATATTGCTCTTCAATATAATAATTATATCGCTTTTGGCTAGTGACGGAGGACATGGATGAAGCCTGAGGAACGAAAGGTTCTGAAAGAGTTAAAGGAGATTCTACGAAAGGTCTAATCCTCCAAAACTCTGGGTGTAACTCCTGTCTTTTCAGAAATTTGCCCTCTAAGGTCCACCAGTGAGGGCAGGGGTCTGATCTTAATCACAAGACCTATAATCATGGGGCTGATCTTAATCACAAGACCTATGATATCACAGGTCTTCCTCTTGTCTTGCTTATGATTGTATCTTAGTGATTTACATGTCCTTCACTTAACACCACACTATTGTACTTTGGTGTTTACTCTTTTCTACTAGGATCTGATGATTAACCTAATGGGAAAAGGGTATAAAAATCTTGGTTTTAGAGAATAAACTTTGTCAGTAGCACAAGAAGAAGCAATTGTCCAGGTCCGTCATTTCAGGTCCATCATTTCTCCCTCCCAAGTTCCAGAGAGGAATCTCCACAGGCTAGCAAAAGCATTATTTAGAAATATCATAGTACATTCACTCAGTACTTGAATAGTTTTAATTTCTAATATATAACTTCAATTTCCTTCAAAATACAAATCAAAATATTTTCTATGATATATGATGATAAAAATTTTAACACCATATGTTTAATCTTGAAATTTAGTCTAATGTAATATTGATTTATTTATCTGCAGAACTGCATATTTTACTTTTCCATTTGTCTTACATTCATTTGAATACACCAAATATTCCCATGATACTCAAATTATATGCAAGGTATGTTAGCAACTTACAATCTAAATAGGCAGGTTAAGCAGGTTAATTGGGTTTTCACTTTTCCAATTACATCCCTGCTTATTTTAATGAATATTGTTAAACTATATTGATATTATATTAGCATCTGCTATATAATTTTCTTTCATTTATGTGCAATTTATAATGTTTGCCCTTTACTTTGGAGAAGCCACACTTTCAAGTAAAATTACATTCATGACTATGGATTTCTTTTTTCTTTATTTTTTAAAAAACTTATATTCAATTAAATATCCTGATAAGTTGAGCCTTCTATTTAAAGACAACTGACTACACACATGGCGCTATCCCACTGGTTTAAAATGGCCTATATTTCCACAGCTTACTTATTTTTTATATTTTACTGACCCTGATTAAATTCAAGAAAGTAAGCATAAAACAAATAATAGAAATCACCACTTAAAATCAAAACCCTAAATCAAAAACATTCAGTTCTGAAGGTTTTCATAAGTGCTTATTCTTTATTTTCTACATAAAATTACATCATTGTAATATTAACATAGTTGTCCTATGACACATGTTATCTGTCAACATAAAATAATTTAATGGGTATACATTAGATTATATTTTTCAGAAATATTTTAATTACATAAGATGCTAACCTAAGTCGTTTTCTTTCCTCCACACCCATTATTTTCACCACACTGTTGATACTCATTGCCCTTTCAAAGTGTTCAGTTAATATTAGTTCTTCACAGTTAATAACAAATTAATTATAATTTGTGGTGTCATTGAAAAGGTGTCATTTATATACATATAACATAATGTTGGAGTAGTTTTAAACGAACAAATTGACTCAAAGAAAACACGCTGTAATTGTTAAAATATTCCTTCAGTAACTAGATGGCTAGAATTCAGATCCCAATTTTTTTAAAGCTTATTGACACAGACATAGTGGTACACACCTCTAATACCAGTACTTGAAAGATTGAGATAGGAGAATCTGAGGTGTTGAGGCTAGCCTCAGCAATTTAGTAAGACTTTGTTCCAAAATAAAAAAGTAAAAAGTTCTGGTCTACAACTCAGAGGTAAAATTCTCTTAGGTTTAATCCTCAGTACCAAAACAAACAAAAAACAAAACAAAAAAATCATGAGCAATTTTACAAAACTTAGTTGATCCTGTGTTTAAGTTTACTTTCAACAATTGGATGAGTTGGTATACATAAAGTTATTAGAAGTCCCATAAGTAAGTACTTCATAAATATTATTACCTGTTAATAAAATTTTATTGAAAGGTTGAATGTCTAGTATGTATAGTATATAGATAATTGGTTCTTGAGATGATCCAATATCCTGTACCTATTTTAGGCAGGTGGATTTTTTTTTTTTTTTTTTTTTTTGGTGATACTGGGGCTCCTGGAAACCCTTCTACCTCCGGGCTACCCTCCCAAACACCTATTTTTTATATTTTTATTTGGAAAGAGGGTCTCTTAAGCCAGTGAAGCTAGCTTTGAAACTGTGTGATCCTCCTGTCTTTGCCTCCCAAGCGTGGGTATTACAAGTATGCACCACCATGCCTAGCATAGGCAGGTGAATTTTAATCCACTGTTTCTAGGCCAATTTTCTTCATTCAGTTAAGAAAAGATATTATAAGTTTATAACAGCTATCACAAACAAAAACAATACAAAATGCATCTTCTTTGTTATTGGATGTATAGCTGCTTCTCTGATATTCTTTATCTTATGTGTGTGTGAGTGTGTGTATGTGTGTGTGTGGGGGGTGAGTACTGGGGATTGAACCCAGGAGCATTCTACATCCAAGCTATAACACCAGATCTATTTTATGTTTTTCTTTGTAACTCTCTAAGTTGTGGAGGGCCTCACTAGGTTTTTGAGTCTGGCCTTAAACCTGTTATCCTCCTGTGTCAGTCTCCCAAGTTCTGAGATTACAGGTGTGTACCACTACACCTGTCTTCCATCTCAGTATTTTATGCCATCATCTACCCAATTCTTTATGCCATAATTAGGGAAAATTTTATATATTTTCTTCATCCTTATTTAAACCAACTATAAAATTATTCTCTTTTGCAATATAGTTATAATTTATCTCTTTTGTTTATTACAGGAAGTGACTACATATATTCTCTCTCTCCCTCTCCTCTCTTCTTTTCTCTCTCTTTTGCTTTCTCTCTCCTTTCCTTCCTCCCTGAGATTAAACTCAGTGTGCTGTACAACTGAGCTATATCCACAGAACTTCTTTTGCTTTATTTTCAGATAGATTCTCAACAAGTTGCCCAGGCTTGACTTTTACCAACAATTCTTCTGCCTCAGCCTCCTAAATAGCTGAGTATCACAGTTGTCCTCGACTGTTCCTGGATAGGTATTCTTGCCAGTATTAATACAGCTTATAAATTGATATCTCAGTCTCTAATATTGTCCTGCATACATTCTTACACATTACTGCATAATTTATCTTTTCATATGCCAATATTTCATATCACTTTTTATTTTAACGTTATGCTGATTTACTAGACTTACATGTACTTCATTAATCCAATCAAAATTACCAACTGTTTTACAACAAAGTTGAACATTAATTTCTATTTGGTTAATTAACTTTGTCTGTTGTAATTTTGTGAAGATATATATTTTTGTATTAATTCCTCTCATCCAAATTGCAGTTGAATTTAAAACAAATATTTTCTCTCCTAAACTTACTTTACAATTTTATCTTACTTTAACATTTAATTATGTACTTCTCTTAAAGACCACGTCTTTTTTCCTCAGAATTTTTGTTCGACAGACACATATACTTTTCTCATAATTGGGATCTCAGGACTTAGTAACTTCTCTGCTCTTTTGTCTACTCAAGAAAATTTTGTCAATCAAGAAAATTGTCAAAAAAGTGTAGGGCTAAAAATAAGCTTGCCTGGGTAATTAGGAGTGCTTCTTAGAAGTTTTTATTATATATTTTATGATTATTAATCCTGATTGTCAGTTGGCTGGATTAAGAGATACCTAGAAAATTTGTAAAGCACAATTACAGGTGTATCTCTCAAGATGCTTCCAGAGACATTTGGCATGTGTGTCAGAGAAGTGAGAGGAAAAGACTTTCCTTAAATGCAGAGAATACAAACCAATAGACAGGCACCCAAAAAGCAGGGACAGGGAAGCATCCAGATTCTCATAGGCTCTATTCTTGAGCTTTTGGTTTTTGTTTTGTTTTGCATTTGTTTTTGTTTTTGTTCTTGCCCAAAGACATCAGACTGACTCTAGAGTCCTTGGTATTTGAAAATGGACTTGGATTTGCATTTGAAACTTTCTTGCCTTCAGCCTCATTCTGGGATGGTGGCATTGGTCCCTCTTGTTCTGAGGTGTACAGCTTCTTGGACTGAAGAGCTTCTGTTTTCTCCAGACCTCATCCTCCAGATAGCCATTAGAGTACTATGCAGCTTCTGATTGTGTAAGTCAATCTAAAAAATTCCTCCTGTAATTAAATATATATTCTATTGGGCCTGTTGTTTGCAAGAATACTGAAGAATAAACACTGCATAATGTCCTATGGTAAATAGTGCTAGGATTTCTAACACACATCAGTCGGCAGGTGTGCACTTGTGTATGACATTTTAATGCAGTTCTTCCAAAGGATGGCACAGTAGTGCTTGGTAATGACAGTTTGAATCAAGTGAGTAATTTTCAGAGAAGTTACTTTTCATTAAAAAGTACTAAAAATGCCTCTATATGTAAACAACAGATGCTTTTTATCTCACTATAGTTACATTTAGTAACGTATGAATGTTTTTCAAAAATCAATTAATTGGAATTTCACATTATATGGCTCAATTACTTCAAGAGGTTCCTGCTTATAAATTCCCCTAAGGTGTCAAGTATATAATAAAACAATATAAATGATTGGCAATAATCTTTGCATATACTGTAGCCAAGAAAGTTTGTTATAAAATATCTGCTATTTCTTCTAAAATTAGTTAACTCTTAATAAACATTTTTCATATTACAATGGCTTTTGTACCTTATAAAATATTATTTTAGATAAATATTTGTTTTCTTTATAAAATAAAATGTGTATTTTGGTACATAAATCTTCATAATAAGTGATTTTGAATAATTTTCCTCTTTATTGGAATAAGAATTTAAATCAGTATAGAAAAATGCTACCATCAATGCAGTATAAATTAATTCATGTCAAATAATTTTATCTACCACTTGAGTTTATGTTATACAGCAGCATAATCATATTGAAATATATATTTACCTTTTAATTCTCTTAAATTTTTGAAGAATAACCTGCTATTTGTTTTATTTGACTGCATATACATAAACTAGGATAAAAAAGAAATTATACATTGACATGATTACAGAGTGCAAGAATAAAAGGAATGAAGAAAGAGAGAAAGAGAACAAGCAAAGAAGGAAAGAAACAATGAAAGATAACTTTAATGTAACAACATACTTCAGAAAAAGACAATTAGACACTGAATCTCAGGGGGGAAAATGTTTCTGGATATAAAGGCCAAAGAATTAGAATTCTAGATAATTTCACATCAATATTTAGATATACATTTCTACTTCTTAAAATTTGTTATTTTTGGAAAACATTAGCTAATCTAAAATGAATGATATATTACAAAGGTAAATTTTGATGTAACATTTAACAGCACACACTGTAAAAACCACTCATAATTTTGATAGAAAAATTTTTTCTATAATATAGAATTTTTTACACTATAGTATGTGTTTTTACACATTAGTTCTGTTATATCATAGTAATACATTTGAAATATCTGATTTATTTATTATCAAAGTATTCAATATTATCTAGATAAAAAGAGATATGTTTTATGTGTAGCATGTTACATAACTATGTCAAGTCAAAGTGGAAAAAGCAATTAAGCACAAACAATAATGTAAAACAATGATTTCTTTCTATCAAAAATGAGAGGCTTTTCTACTCTCTTAGATGATTATACCTTAAGTATGTTGTTTTATGAAGTTTGGATCGTTCACAATAGTAAACAATTGAGCCAGGAACTAAAAGAAGAAATGAGCTTTTGTTGCTTACAGTCTTCCTGATCATCATCAGTGAAAATACCATGAAATGATTGTTTAAAAATGCAAATAGACATAATATGTAAAGTTTCTTCTCTTTGTGCACTTCACTAGCTTTTGTAAGTAACCAAATTTTTTAGAAGTTTTTAAACAAAAAATATGAGTCAGATTTGTGTCTTACATATTGATCACATGTTTCTAAAGAACTTTTCCTTACCTCTCCAATGACATTTTCACCCTATATTGAAAACACAGAAGATTAACTATGATAGTTGACAGTTAACAGTTAATCATTATTATTAAACTAATTTTGACTGTTCCTTTAGTATAAACATAATAAGGCTTTTAAATTTTTAATTTTATTTTTAGCTTTTGAATTTTCTATGGTAATGAGGATTGAGCCTAGAGGCATTTTACTTTTGAACTTTAGTCCCAGCTCAATTTTATTTCTTATTTGAAAACAAGGTCTTGCTAGGTTGATGCAAGTTTCACTACTTGCTAAGACTGTGCTCAAACAATCATACTATCTCAGCCTTCCAAATACTGGGATTACAGCTGGGTGCCACCATGCCTGGCTTAAGGGCCTCTTCAAACACTGCAACCTTTTACAGCAATTGTTGTAAAACTGCTAGCTATGTACCAGTTTCCTGTAGGAAGTGTTTTTTTAGCATAGCTATAATAGACACCTCTTAAAAAGACTTCTCTATTTTTAAGTTGTTGAAATAGTCAACCTAGCTTAATAAGAAGCAGAAATATTCAGACTTAACAGAAATAGGCATTTACACTGCTGTAGATAGGTATACTAGGAATAATAAATTGGGAAGATGACATATAGATAGATGATGGATAAGAGATAGATGATAGAATGGATAGATACACATAGACATAGATCCACAGTTTGATGATAGCAGTATAATCTCAGTAATGTGAAAGATGTTTCATGCTCCTTTTTCAGATATATACCAGAAGAAAGAACTCACTAAGTAGCTGAGGCTGGCCATGAACATGTGACTCTCCTGTCTCAGCCTCCCAAGTATTGGGATGACAAGCATGTGCCACAATGCATAGCTTAACTGTAAAGATGGTTTTTTTCTTTATTGCCTACTACACTGTGGCTTAAATAATATTTCTGATTTGTGTAGATGTTTGGTGTAAGTAGAGGACAATTCTTATAACCTGATATAAGAGTACTAAATATTTCAATTCACACACAAGTATGCATTAAGTTCATCTATGTATCACTGACATATAAAATGGGTTTCAATAAAAATGCAGAAAAATTTCTACCAAATATTGATTGGTTATTGAATGCTTCCTGTGATAAATATTTTATCTACAATGTAAAGTCTGTACATACAGCAAGGATGAGAAGTAGCTTTTGTAATATCCACTTGTGAAAATGTTAAATTGCTCAAGGACATGTACAGTACAGTGTATATAATTTCATCAAATTGAAATCATTTAAATGTAAAAAGTCCAGATTCTAAACTATTAGGCTGATTTACTTTGCAAACTTGAGAGTAAATGAATGTTAGACATTTATTACTCACAGTTATACTTTAATAATTGTATATTTATGTATTTTAAATGATACATATTCTATTCAAATACATGTGTGCATATATATGTATATATACATATATATATACCAACAAGTATATATATATATATATATATATATATATATATATATATATATGTATGTATATATATGCATATGTAATAGATAAATACATTTTATGGGTTATTTCACTCTGAGATCAATGCAACTTCATGGTATTTAAAAACATACATATATAATATACATATAAAGAAAATTAGATTGTTATAAATATATAACAAGTTTTATGTAGTACATAATTATATATATTTAAGTTTATACCTTAGTTCTTGCTTCTTTACCTTTAAAAATATGGATACTCCCATTTAAAATGTTTTCATAATAGCCCAGGTCTCTCTGGATTTCAGTACCCATTTTTATCTCAAGTGATACTAACCACAATAACCATATATTAATTCTTCCTAAAATTATTATGCTGATATTTTCTATGAATTTTGACATACTGGCTGAGTTAATGACCCAATTCTTTATACCTCCTAGGACCCACATTCTTGACATAGCCCTTGCGATTTGCTTTGGCTAATGGTGTGTAGACAGAAATGACAATGAGCCTTCCAAGCTTACACCTTTAGAAACTATTTTTAATCATATGCTTGTCTTTTGCCATTGCTATGAGAATAACATGTCTCAGCATTTTTTTTTTTTTATTATTTGGTATATCCAAAAAAAATTCTTGGAGCAAAGCCATCTGAGCCAACTCACAGAGCTGCAGGGGAAAGTAAAGCCAGCCCACTTATTAAAGCTTGATGCAGATCAACCCAGACAAGCCTGCCAAAACCATACCAGCCTTACCCAACATTCAGACACAGAGTAGAAACACTTACTTATTCTTATATGTCACTAGGATTGTGTTAGGTAGCATTATTTTTATAACAGTCAAAAGGTAAAGCAATCTATATGGATGTTCTTTAGTTCTATCTCCTTTCCCTTCAGTCTGAAAATCAGAAATTTCTCTTCAAAATAGAGCTTAAATGTATTGCAATTAGGAGAAAATGGTGTGGGGACATTAGTTACAAAGTATGCACATATATGACATACATTTTAATAATCTACCTCTTCATGAAATAATTTAGTTAGCCCATTGCACACAAGCCAGAGAAAAACTTGAGCAGTAAACATTAAATTTTACACAAGATAAGCCAGACATAACTGTACCTCCAATTTTAAATGTTTAGACTTTTGTCATCAGAAGTTAAAGGTGAAAGTCAAAGAAAATATTATTCTTTCCTAACAGTTTCTGTAAATCTTCTGATTTTCAATCATAAACAAAGATATCTGGATTGGCAGTATGTCCTAAATGGGAGACTTTGAGATAATTACTACATAAGGTTTATAATCCACAAAAAATCATGCTTTTCAAAATGAAAAGAAGTGCTAAATAGTTTCATAAAGAATGTGGATTTAGGTAAAAATAATAAAATGATAACCAATAGATTTTATCATTTACAAAATCCACAAGAATAGAAAATACTAATAAATATGTGAAGATAATTTTTAACATATCTAATTCAGACAAACCTCTTGAAAGGGGAAGAAAATAAAGTTTTCCTAGCAACAGGATAATAAAATCTATATTAGCAGAAAAATAAGTAGAAACCATAAATACACAAATCCTTGCATTATTAGATATGACATTGATTACAACAGATTGAGCCATGATGGTATAACTGCAAATCATTGTAAGAATGCTTATTATTTATTTATTTATTTATTTTAATTTTTAGGGGGTTTAATTCAATTTTTTGTTGTGCAACTGTGCATTATTTTTTATTTTTTTATTTTATTTGTTCTTTCAATTTTATTGATACAATATATTTTCACATCATAATGTGGATCATATGACAATGGCAAACATTCACACAGTATTTGATGCCCCCCCTTGTTTCTTCTCCTCCCCTCCCATCAATGAGTGTCCAGATTAAACATGCTACATTCACACTTATATACATATTCAAATGTAGCTCCTCAATTAATCTACCTCAGCCTTTTTCCTCCCCTAACCCTCCTTTCTAGTTTTGCTGAGGTTTTCCCTCCATTATCAGGAATCCCTCTGATATCCCTAATATTCTCTAGTTTGGGCATAAACATATGTTCATTTTTTTCTGGGTGTGGCTGATCTCACTTAACATAAAGTTCTCCAGGTCTTTACATCTTCTTGGGAATGACATGATTTTGTTATTTTATATTGCTGAGTAGAATTGTATTGTGTGTATTTTACATAATTTTGCAATCCATTTATCTGTTGATCGAGACCTAGGTTGCTTCCACATTTTGGCTATTGCAAATTGTGCTACTATGAACATGGGTAACTACAGTTCTCTGATTTCAACACCTTTGAAAAGATACCTAGGAGTAGAATAGTCAGATCATATGGTGGATCCAGTTCCAGTTTTCTAAGAAATTTCCACAGTGATCTCCATAGCAGCTTAACTATTTTGAACTCCCACCAGCAGTGTAAAAGAGTTCCTATTTCCCCACATCCTCACCAGCATTTGTTATTATTTGACTTTTTTATGATTGACAATCTGATTGGGGTTAGATGAAATACTGAATTGATGCACTGTAGTCATATATCTTAATGGGATAAAAATCCTGTGTAGACATACATGCACACATCACCCAGTTATCCCTTACCCAATCCCCACCCCATTTCCTCCCCATCCTTCCTTTCCATGCTTGGCTTACTGATTGACTTTGATATATTAGTTTAAGTACATCATGTGCTTTAGAGAGTTTCCCTCGTTCCCTTCCCATCCCCTCAGTTAGTGGCCTTATTTGCTCCTCTATAGGATCTCTTCTTCATCTAGAGTTCCTCCTGTTACCCATTTCTCCTTAGCTTTCGCATATTAGGGAAAGCATCCGATTTCTTCTATTTTGTGACTAATCTCACTTAGTATAATGTCCTCCAGTTTCATCCATTTCCCTGTAAATGATGTAATTGTATATTTCTTTATGGCTAAGTAAAGTTCTACTGTGTACATATGCCACAGTTTTGTGCTGATGGACATCTTGGCTGGTTCCATAGTTTGGCTATGGTGAATTGTGCAGCTATGAAGATAAATACGCATGCATTAGTTTGGTAGTTTGGTTTCATTTTTTTAGATAGATACCCAGAAGTGGTATTGCTGGATCAAATGGTAAATTTGTTACCATTCTTCTAAGGATCTTCCATACTGTTTTCCAAAGTGATTGCACTAATTTGCAATCCCACCAACAATGTTTTAGAGTTTTTACTTCTACAACTTCTTGCCAGCCTTTGTTGTTGTTTGTATTTTGAATGATTGCCATTCTAATTGGAGTTAGGTGAAATCTCAGGGTAGTTTAGATTTGCATTTCTCTGATTGCCAATGATATTGAACATTTTTTATGTATTTATTGGCTATTTGAATTTATTCTTTCATGACATGTCTATTTAATTCACTGGCCCATTTTTTGCTTGAGTTATTTATTTTCTTAGTGCTGAGTTTCTTGAGTTCTCTGTATATTCTAGATATTAGTCCTCTATCAGAAGAGTAGGTGACAAAAATAATCTCCCATCCTGTTGGCTCTTGATTGTCAGTGTGGTTTTGATATGGAATAATTCTATCTCTTTCAATTTTCTGAAACATGTTGTGAAGTACTGAGATTAGTTCTCAGACAATTTTGTAGAATTCAGCTAGAATTGTATTGTGCCTAGGATTTTCTTTGAGGGCATAATTTTTATTGCCGTTTCTATTTCTTTGCTTGCTATTGGTTGGTTTAGGCTTTCTATGTCCTGTTGGTTTAATTTAGATGGTTATATGTGCATAGGAATCTATTGATTTCTTTGATGTATTCAAGTCTATTGGAGTATAAGTTTTCCAAATAGTTTTTGATAATTTTTTAAATTTTCCCATTGTCTGTGGTGATGCCCCATTTTTTTCATTTCTAATTTTAATGATTTGAGTTGATTCTCTCTTTCTTTTAGTTAGATTGTCCAGGGGTTTGTCAATCTTATTAATCTTTTGAATGAACCAGCATTTTGTTTTGTTGATTCTTTGAGTTGTTTCTTTATTCTCTATTTCATTTACTTCTGCTCTGATTTTAATTATTTCCTGGCTTCTGCTATCTTTGATATTAGATTGTTGCTGTTTTTCTAGGTCCTTGAGATGTGTAATTAGGTTGTTTACTTAGATGCTTTCTGTTATTCTTCTATGGGCACTCAATGCTATAAACTTTCTTTTTAACACCTCTTTGAAAGTGTTTCATAGATTTTGGTATGTTGTGTCTCTATTTTCATTTAATTTCAGAAATTTTATTATTTTTCCCCTTATTTCTGATCTTAACTATTTATCATTCAACAGTATATTATTCAATATCCACAAATTTAAATAGTTTATTTTGGTCTTTCTGTTGTTGATTTCTATTTTCATTCCATTGTGGTCTCAAAAGAAACAATGAATTACATTACATCTTTTGAATTTGCTAGTGCTTAATATATGGCCCAGTTTATAATCTATTTTTGACAAGATTTCATGGGCTGCTGAGTAGAATGTGTATTCTGCTGTTCCTGGTTTAAATATTCTGTATGTTTCTATTAGTTCCATTTGGTTTATAGTTTTGGTTTGTTCTGAAAAGTCTTTACTCATCTATTGACTTGAAAATCAATATAATGGCATGAGTGGTGTGTTGAACTTTTTCAATATTATTATATTTTGGTCTATTTGAGATTTCATGTCCTGAAGGGTTTATTTTACAAATTTGGGTGCACACACATTTGGGGCATAAACTTTTACTATCATTATATCTTCTTGGTGAATTTTTTTCTTTTAATAAAAGGAAGTGCCCTACTTTGCTTCTTCTGATGTGTTTTAGCTTAAAGTGTTTTGCCTATCAGCATTGCTATCCCTGCTCATTTTTGCTCTTTATTATCATGACATATCTTATTTCATCTTTTCACCTTCAGCATATGAATGTCTTTGACTGTAAAGTGAGTTTCTTGCAAGCAGCATATATTTGGATTATGTTTTTTTAATACACATTGTCAGTCTATGTCTTTTAATTGGTGAGTTAAGTCCTTTCATATTCAGGGATATTATTAAAATATGATTTCTGTTTTCTGCATTTTCTGTTCTATCTTTTGTTTGATATAATGTTATTTCTTTTTTGCTTAGTTGCCATGCTGATCAACTTTATCTCTTCTCTGGTTCTAAAATTTGCTTCTTTTTTCTTCCTTATGGTTTATTTCTTTAAGTATTTTCTCTAGTGTTGGCTTTGTATTCATGATATTTTTGAGATTCTGCTTATATTAAAACATTTTTGTTTCTCCATCAATTTTAAATAATATCCTTGCTGGATATATCAGTCTTAGTTGGAAGTTGTTTTTTTCCAAGGTTGTGATTATATCATACCATTCGTCTGTGCCTGTGCCTGTGCCTCCCTACCTGCATCAGTGGAGGGTTTCCAGTATAGTTTTGAAGTACCCCCTTTGACCCTGTGCAGATACCATGTCCTAAGCACTATGGGCCTTTTCTGTGTCTCTGGAGGCTCTAACTGGAGCCTCTGGGATGGGCCAACAGATCTTTGTTCACTGGGTTCCCTGCAGCTGCTCTGGGTGAACCACTGAGTAATACAATGAGGTTACCTTGCTGTCCTTCAGGCCAGGTCTCTAGAGGGTACTGTGTGGCACTGTGAGTGCCAGCCACTTCTCAGTGAACAGGCTTTTAGATCTTTTTCTCGAAACCTGAAGCATGTTGCTGATCACTTAAGATGTTGGAGCTCTGCCACCACATTCTGCACTTCAAGTTTTTGGATTACTTGTCTGGATATTTTGGGGCTGCAGAGCTAGAGTCAGAGCTGGCAATCACGGATCAGGTCAGCAGCCCGAGATGGTGCCATCTGCCATACCAGGTCAGTTGCATGCTTAGGCTCTTTGCAGTGGATCTTGCATTCAGAGTGTTGGATTTTTTTCTCCCATGATTTCCTTTTTTGTGCTTTTTTTGAGCTGTTTGTAAGTATCTTTCAGTGCTTTTTATTTTATTTTTATTTTTATTTTTTGTCGCCGGGCGTGGTTGCGCACACTGGTAATCCCCGCGCTTGGGAGGAGAAGACAGGAGGATAGTGCAGGTTCAAAGTCAGCCACACTGGCTTAAAAGACCCTGTTTTCAAATAAAAAGTATAAAAATAGGTCTGGGAGTATAGCCCGGAGGTAGAAGGGTTTCCAGGAACCCCAGTACCAACAAAACAAAACAAAACAAAACAACAACAAACAAACAAACAAACAAACAAAAAACAAAAAACCCAGATGCTACCTTCTCAGTAGTTGAATTTTATTTGTTACAGCTACTGAGATGTGCTGTGTCCCACTGTCGTCATTTTGGATCTCTGTTTTTAGGAATATTGATATAGGTGAATTCCAATGCCTTGGAAAGTTTCTCTATATGTTAATCTGTTAAATCAAGTATATAATTTGTTGCCTTTTAGGTGAAATGTTTTATTACGACAATAAAGATTTTGAGTGTAAGAGAAAATTGAAAATGAGAATTTCTTGGTATGAAGCTGTTGTTTAAGGCTACAGAAAAGATAAATATTTATACTTAGTGTATACCTATTTCCCGAATGCCAGATATGAGAATAAACTAGATAGAACATTCTTTAAAAATCCTGACAATTGAGAGAAAAAAGAGTTGAAAAAGAAAGTAACCTTTTAATCTCACAGATCTACTTTTAATTGACTCACTCATAATGCAGTAGTGACTATGCACTGAGTATTCACCATGAGCCTGTGGAGTGCTTTACAGGTCACACATAGTTTCTTCACCACAGTCCCATAATATAGTCCCAAAATATAGACTAACACAGATGAGTCTGGTTAAAGAAAAGAAAAATTAGATCTGAGAATGTTTAAATAACTTGCCTAAAGTGACATAGAGCATGGAAAAAATAGCTATCTAAATCTTTGTCTTACAGATTTCAAATTTCATGGTGCTTAACCATTTAAATGTATCCAGAATAGATATATGCCTGAAACCACTTTCAGTGGTTTGGTAGATGAATTCATGGCAAGTGTAATAGATCAATGTAAATGTTACTGAAAATTACCTGTAGAAACCAAAGGCAATAAAAATAATGATGCCTATTAAATAGATACTTAATATTATTTCTTTGATGATATTTTATTCTACCATTCCACAGTAGGTAGCTGCCCATATTAAATATTTATCACTAACTCTAATGTTCATCTACTATGTGCTGAAGATAGATTTCTTAAATAAGTAATTGAAAAGTTTAGAACTATTCTAGCTATGAAAATCTAATTCAGTACTATTTCCTAGGAGATATTGGCCAGAACTCAGCAAACAATATACCTAATAAGACAAATATGGTCAGTCAGCTGTTTTTATGATGAATATTTTTATATTACAGCCACACTTATTAGCTTATATATTGTTCATAGCCTTCTTATGCTCTAACAAAAAAGTTAAGTAAAATAAAAACTGAGAACAAAAATAGACCACAATGCCAAAAATATATACTATTATGGTTTTATTAGGAAAAATTTACTAATACCTACTCTAGAAATGTAAAGTACTGTCCAGCTATTTGATGTAGTAAGTAAGGGAACTTTCTGATCTCAGAGACCTTTTTTATTATCTTATTTATGGTTTGTGGGCACGTGGTATAATGTAATAATTTTATATTTTTGTTTTTTTTTTACTTTTTTGATTGATGCATTGTAGTCATACATCTTAATGGAGTACAAGATGGTAGAGGCAGATTTTAGCTTTGAATGTGATTAAAAACCCAAGTTCATCAAATATGTGTTTGGCCTAGATGAGCCTATATTTCAATGTGCAAATAAATTTTAAACCAAATAAAACTGTCTTTGCTTTATTTTAACCTCATTTATGTTTCTTCTTTTATTTTCTTAAAAATAATGACTTATTAAATGGATAACATGTAATAAATGTGTATGTGTGTGTGTATGTAGAAGTTTTACTTACCTTCTAAATATTGTTGAAGTATCATTAATTTTAGCCTTATTAAGCTGAATATCTATTTTATTAAATAATTTTTTATTTTCTATAAAAACTTCATTATTTACGAATCGTAATTCAATGGTCTAACTATATGTTACATAATTTATACAAAGAGAAAATGGTGTGTTTTTCCCACATTATTCTTTTCAGGAGATGGGTATAAATAATGTTAACATGAGCTTTTCCCCCCTGAACTATGAAATCATTTTATTGTGCTAAAAAATCTTCAACATAACACTGAATTTTTATAACTACAATAAATGCATGACACAAGAAATGAATTAGGTAAAAAAAGTGACAATAAATGTCAAAAACATGATAGAAACTAGGATACAACAAGAAAATCACAATATAAACAACTATTCATGTGTGGAAGATACTTTCTAAAGCTATTACTTAGAATTTTGCACACTGCATTTTTCATGACCATTGGATCTGTCAAATCCTAACAACTTTTCAAGGCATAAAAGTAAGCAAGTGTTTGTTATCTCATTAGTGGATTTGTTCATGTGTCCTCATGTCAAACCATTTTTCCAATTATTTTTATTCTCTAAGATAAACAAATGATTTCATATTTGGCAGCACAAATATCAATTTTGAACATATTTGATCTCATATGGTTTTCATGTAAACAGTTTTCTTGAAAATAATATATGAACATTAGGGAAAATTATAGTATGTGTCTCCAAGTTTCTGTAGAAATTTTAAATTACAGACAGAATGACGTATGATTCTGAGATGTTGCCTAGAGGTTATCTGTCATTGTAATGTAAATATTGGAAATTTCTAAATCAAATTTTGAAGAAAATAGCTTTGAGTTGCAGTTACCTATATTTTATTGTTATTAGTACTTATAATTTTTATATAACAAGGAATTACACCCTTACTAAAACATTATGATTCTTTAGGTATATAAGATAATGCACTATTCTATTTTCTATTGAAATATTAGTACCTACTAAAAACTTACGTTCTGATAGATAAAAATAAATAATTGAATAAACAAATGGAGGAAGTTGGGAAAAATTTCTGTAGAATTCCTTGCAATTTATGTAGAACTTTTATACCAAGCAAGTAGAATATAATTCCTCATTCCTGAAGTGTGACATGAATGTAATTCTTGACAAAGAGTGAAGTATAGAAAGTTGAGAATAAAAGAGAAACTTTATGTGGAGAAACCTCACAAACATCACTTTAGTATTAATTTCAACATTGACAATCATAAGTGGTGTTCTTTGCACTCATTGTCTTCTTTTCATAAACTCATAAATATACACTATTAGTGAAGAGAAATTCATCAAAAATACCCCACATTTACCTGTATATGATTCGTTAATTCTTTCAAGATCTCTGAAAGCAAGGAAAATACAGAAAACTATCACAGACAATTTCAGCCTAAGAAGAAATGAAACTAAAATGCAAAGTAGTATCCTAGATAAGATTTTGAGCATAAAAAATGAATATTAGGTAAAACTAGGAAAACTTAATAGTTTTTAGTTCATTGTGATATATCAATGTTGGTTCAGAAATTGTACAAAATATATCATACTAATATAAAAAGTTGATATAGGATACTGAATATAGGAACATGGAAATTTTCCACACTTTTTTGTAATTTTTTTAAACAGACTGTTCTTAAGAGTTATTTGGTTTTAAACAAACATATTATGGGAAATTCCTGGATAATGTTTCTCTAATTAAGTACATAGCCTCTTAAAATGTTTCATTTTCTTTTATGTTGTACAGCTATAAAATGTTTTCTAATAATGATCTTAAATGGCATTATAATATTATATGACTGTACAATATTGTTTTAAATGTGTAATTAAATCAATAAATTTTCTAAGCCAAATTGCATTGATTTATTTTTCTCATCCAGACAAAGCACCTCATCTTTAGGACCATTAAGATTCTCATGTATAAAATTAAGATATTAATTGCTTAAATATAAGGTTGTTTAGTTATTTAATGATACAATGGAAACTAATTTTTAAAAATTATAATGTATATATGATTTATATATATACTTTATCTTCAGATTCTTAACATTAATATATTTACTATTTTTGCTATCATGAATGTTATAAAATCGTTATTTCTTTAGAAACATACTGAAAGAATATTGTCAAATATGAATATTCTATATTATATTAATAAACTTTATTATAAAACAATTGGATTCTAGCATAGTATTCTTATTTTCTCCTATTTTTACTCTAAGTTTCCTCTTTGTTGTATTTTTCCAAAATACTGAATAAACAAAAGATCTGGGAATGTATTTTAATTATTAGCTCTCTTTTTGATCACTGTATCCATATCTAAAGATTTACAAAATTTATTATTGTATGAATCTTATATTTACAGGTTCATAATGAAGCATGACTATTTGGATATTTATAGGCCGTGCCAAACTAACATATTGTTCTTATTTCTCTCCTCAGTCCCTTACATCACCTATATATTTTCAGTTCAATAAAAGACATGAAAATTCTTCTATTTATTCTTTCCTTAAATGAAGGGCTTATTCTGGATTTTTTTCCTTTACAACCCACATCCAAATATAAACAAGTCCTATTAGTTTTGCTTTTAAAAATTCCAAACTGACCACTTTTTACCAGAGCTACTATTTTTATACTACAAACCAGTCTTTCTGTCATCTCTACTGCCTCTTGCTTACTCTGTTTTCTATATCTTATTCACTTACAGCCAGTGAAATCAGACAATATCATTCCCTGTTCAGAACAGTTTCTCAAAAAAAAAAAAAAATTCAGTCTTTCCCATGGCCTACAAATCTTTAATGATTGAATTCTATTGATCTTTTTTTAGTTTTTTCCAATGCACTTCTCCTTTTCACACATTCTTTTTCAGATATACCGACTCTTGCTGAATTAGAAAATGTCAGATTCTTTTTTATTTTTTTATTTCATTTTACTTTTTTTTTTAGCCTGAGCCTTGCCTTTGTATGTATTGTGCTCACTTGTGGTCCTGTCTCACCAAAATATGTCATGATTTTTTTTTTCATTTTAACTCTTTTCAAAAAATCTTCTCAGCTCATCCGCTGTAACTAGAATGTATGTAAAACTTCACAGAAGAAGATGAAATAGAAAAGATGCACACACATAGTCTAAAATAATACAATATCCATTAGTGTGATAAAGTAATATATTTTATAAAAATAGTAAGTATTTTTAAAACATCTATACAGAGCAAATATATACAAGTAGATTGATAATTTGAGGAAATTATAGAATTCTCTATTTCATCATATTACATTAACTTTGTTCTATTAATATTTATTTTATATTAATTATTTAGTAGCAACACTAAAAAGATTACTCTCAACAATGCATTAATGTTAACTATAGGTACATGCTATACAGAGGAACTCTGAGCTTATTAATCCAATTTACTAAATCTTTATGTCCTTTGATAAGTAAATGTCCATTTTTTCACACTTCTTGTCTCTACTGACTACGATTGTACTCTGATTCTGCAAATTTGACTATTTAGATACCTCATATTGTTGGAGAAATGTAGTATTATCTTTTAATGACTTACTTATTTAAGTTAGTATAATGTCCTCAAGTCTCATCTATGTTGCCACATATTATAGAATTTTCTCCTTTGTTAAGCCTAAGTAGAATTGCAATGTATGTAAGTGATACATTTTCTTCATGTATGTGTAAATAGTAGAATATTTCTATATATTTCCAGATATTAAGGTTTTTTATTTTGAGTAGTCTCTCTTTTCATTAGGCTGTTATTTATATTTTTCATACATCTTATAGTTTTTATCTTCACTAATACTTATTTATAGCTGGGCATGATGGTGCACAGCTGTAATCTCAATACTTGGGAGAATGAGACAGGAAGATCACAGATTTAATTAGTCTCAGCAAGTAGTGAGGCTCACAGCATCCTATCAAGACCTTGTTTCAAAAGCAAATACAAAAAGGGCCATGGGTATAGATTGATGATAGAATGTCTTTGGGTTCAATTCTCAGTACCACAATAAAAATAGTAATAATAGTAACTTATTATTACTTATGTCAAGCACTCTGTATTACCTAATAGTATTTGTACTGTCTCTTGATTGGACTCAGAGTACTACAGAATATGTATAAGTTGTGGTCCCAGGAGATAAAATAGAATAGGGCATTGAGGGAGAGGATTGCTTTTTCTTTTTTGGCTTGATTATAATGCTGATTTCCTTGCCAATAAGAAATTTGATCCTACAAACCACCATATGCAGATGTGTCACAGGTAAGCAGACTGTCACTTGTGGTTGGTTTTGATGAAATGTCAATTGACCCACAAGCCTAGAAACCTTAAATGGCTGCTTAACTTAACAATTATGGAAGTGAGGATGATTGATCAACAAGTATTAAAACATAGATAGTTAAAAAAAAAGTTCTCCTTGTTGTCTAGTTGTAAGTGGCATTATTTGAGCACACTTAACATTAAAGAGAGATAAAAAGTTCAGGCCTTTAGCCCTCATCTCAAGTCATACTCTTAGAACCAGGAAGTTTCCATAACAGTCATAAAAGAGTCTCTTGTGTCTTATTAACAAAACTCTGATATTGCTAAAAATAATCAAAACATTTATGTGAGAGTTGCTGAATTGAAATTATAATTAAACTGACATTTTCTGAGTTTTCCATGTGAAAAGTCATTATTTGAAAAATAAAATAACTGTGAAAGGCAAAGTAAAAATATATGAATGGATCCAGATGAAACTAGCAATCTTTAATTCTCAAGTAATTCCAAGTCTTCCTTACTAGTAAAAGTAGCCTACTCTTTAGTATCCAAAGAGCTTGACTTCCTCAGCTTGCAAACCTTGTGATAGTCTCACTTTAGAGTCTTTAACATAAAAAAATACTTCTTTTAAGGACAGCTACCTCCCATTGCAAAAAATATAATTAAGATCAAGTATTATCATATTCCAGAAGTCAGGTATATATGATAAGAAAGAATTAGTGTACACACAAAAAAATTTTCAAATCCCTGAAAATATATATCACCAAATACTGGTAAAGTGTGTGGTAATGAACTGTAAGAGTATGGGAGAAGGAAGATGAAATAGTATAGTAGATAAAGAAAATCTATTGGTTGGTGTGTTTCTTAGTCTCTTTTCTTCTAAGAGAATATCACAATGTAGTTATTCAACTGAACATAAATCAGACCATGTAAATAAAAAATTACCTAATGTTACATTACATGCTTTCCACAGAATTTAGAGAGCTGAGACTTATCTCAAAAAAAGGAATTTTGCCTCTTCTAACCTACTGTGTCTGATTTTACTAGACTTTTCTGCCAGAAAGGACTTGTTAGTATTTGCCTTCAAATTAGTGGAAAAAAAAACTATTTTGCTTGATAATATGGAGATGTTTAAAACTCTTCCTAAATTTCAATCTAAAACTTATTTTGCCTCTATTTTTAAATTTTATAAGAGGCTGTAGGCAGTTAAGTGTAAATGTTCAAGAACTAAATATTGTTGAGAAGTTAGTAAATTCCTATTTGGACATTTTTGATACATAAAGAATGAAGGAAAATTAAATTTGGATTCATGTATTTTTAGAATTGCGACAAACATTATAATTCTATAAAATTAATAAATATATTTTAAATATATTTGGATCTGAATGCTAAACTAGTTTTATTGCATATAGTTCATCTATTGGGAGTCAGCAACAGTATTCATTAGGGTAAGGCTAATCAGCAATGCATCAGGGAAATAGCTAAAGTACTGACTAAGGAGATAATATGAAGATAACCATAACAATTAGAGAAATTAAAAAAACAAGAAGCATATAAGAAATTGTTTAATTCCCTAATGGCTATTGTCATCAAACAGCATACTGTGAGTTATTTCAAATGTATATTTTATAAAATTGTTTTGTATTAAGATAAATCAATTAAAAAGAGAGAAGAAACATTTAAAACTGAAAAGCGAATCCATAAACTGTCTATAAAGACTAACTGTAAAATTATAGAAGAGTTCATCTTATTAAACCAAGTTGCAGTGTTAGAAGCTAGCAGCTCTATGTGTGATGCCAATGAAATAGAGCCTTCACTCATGCCAAATATTAAACAACTCACTAGTGTGGTAACTATCCTACTTGAGGTATGATTCTTTAATACAACTCACATGGAGGGCACTGACATATACTTGAAGAGATCTGTAGTTAATTAACAAACTATTGATCTTAGGGCAAAGAAAAAATCCAATATTTTTGGCTATGTTTCTTACATGTATTAACTAATGTAATAATTCTAATTAAGATAGGTCCTTTAGCTAAAGCTTCTAGACCTTGGTACCAGTAAGAAATTTTTAGATGCACATATTATTAACAAGACCTTGAAAAAATTACATTTATGAAATTGGGGTTATTAAAAATAAGTGATTTAAGTAGCACATGTATGGAGGTTTGTGAGTTCAATCATTTTCTAGTCTTAATTAAGTGATTTTTAAAAAAAATTAGCTCTATAATTCATCTTGTATAGTTACCACAATTAGTGCATACATCATAGAGTTGTGGAAATAACAGATGTCTGGCTCCAAAACTATTAGTAAACAAGCATGCAAAACAAAAACAATGAAAATTAAGAACAACTAATCATTTGAGTCCTCATTCTAAATCTAAACAATTTTGGTGAGCCTGATTATCTCACCATCATGACTCATTTCCTTTTCAGATAATTTTTATTCACTTTTATTCATTAAATGTGTTCTGTGACTAATGCTTTGTAATCTCTCATATCAGCGCAGGAAGAAACAGCAGACTTACTCTAGGAAAACATGTCTGAATTTTTTTTCCTAAAATTCAAATCCTAAAGGCTCAACCCCAAGTAGACTGCATTAGGAAATAGGGTCTTTAAAAAGCAGTTAATAGCTCATTATTATAGCTCTTTATCCAATAACTCTAGTGTTCTTATACGGAGAGAATATTAGGTCACAAATGCACACAATGACCTCCACTTCCTTCCTAATACACTTACTTTTCATGACAAATATAATCTTTTAGTTTCTTTTAATTGTATATTCAAAAATTTTATTTGAAAATATCTGAAAAATTTTTATTTCTACAGAATAATTTCTTTCTATATCATTCTTTTCTTATTTATTATTTTATTTCTAGTGTTTCTTTGGCACATTTATTTAAACTTATTTTTTCATATTTTTCCTAATTAAAATATGAATGCAGCAAGCAAGCAAGCTCTGGTTCGCATCTGTTGGCTATTATCCAAATACTTTGTAATATACTCACAGAAGTTAAAGTCAGTCTAATAATGTGATATCAACAAACTTATGAAGTTTCTGAAAATATGACACATAAACCCAAAATGAGTCATTTCCAGCCCAATTCTGCATTTATAGGATACATTTTTGTGAAGACTATCCTTGCTTATATTCTACAAAAATTATGGTTGTAGCGTACATTTTTTCCAACACTAAATATTATAAAATTTTATTATAATTTTATAAGAATAGTTTTTTTCAATTTATTGTTTGCATATAGTGAAATTTTCTAGTCATCTGTTTTTTAATTTATTTGTAACTTAATCATGCAACAAGACGATTTCATACCTAGATGTGGAAATTGAGACCTACTTTATGGTCTAGTATTACATTATATGATTATATTAATTTATTAATTTTTGTGGTACTGGGGATTTAACCCAGGGGAATTCTACCTCTAAGCTATACCTCAGCCTTATTTTAATTTTTATTTAGAAACAGGATCTCATTCAGATATGGAAGGCCTCACTAAATTGCTGAGGCTGTCCATAAACCTGCAGTCTTCTAGCCTTCCAAGTACTGAGATTACAAGACTGTGGCACTATTCTCCCTAGACTATATTTAAAATTATTTAATTACTTAGAAGAATGCATTTTGTCTATTTTGAAAATTTAACATTATATATGTCCTTTTAATAACAATTTTAGTAATTAGTTTCAAATACTCCAATTAAACTATTATTTATGTACCAATTACTAAGGAGTATTCAAATATCAATTTTGTATCTCACACACACATATTTGTCACAATTATTGTACACACACATATATATGTAGCTATGTGTAAACACATTTGTATAGTGAATTTCACTTAACCTAATCTAATTTTCCAGGTAAATTAATCTTTTAATCACAATATGTTTATCCTTTCTGTATCTAATAATGATATTTGGCCACAATGTCTATTTTGGTTATTTAAAAAGACCTATCATAGCTGGGCGTGGTGGCACACGCTTGTAATCCCAGGATTTGGGAGGCTGAGACCTGGAGGATTGCAGTTCACCTACAGCCTCAGCTACTTAGTGAGGTCCTCTGCAACTCACTGAGAACCGGTTTCAAAATAAAGAATAAAAAATAGGGCAGGGGCTGTAGCTCAGAGGTAGAATGCCTCTGGGTTCCATCCCAGACCCGCAAATAAATAAATAAATAAATAAATAAATAAATATAAAATAAAAGTAAAATAAATAAAAAGACCTATCATATTTTCTTTTCTTTGATGTGTGTTTTATTCTCTTATATTTTTGTCTGAAATTGTATTCTTTAAAGTAGACTTCTAAAGTATAGAATGCAAATACATTGCTATAAAGAATATTAGAGATCAAACATGTAATGTTTAAAATTAAACATTAGAGATTAATAATACATTTAATATTTTAGACAAAAATCTACTACTAAAGCTCCACTGTCTCAATGTAAACATTTATCTTACCTCTGTTTTTCTATATATTAAACTATTATTAACTTGTATTAGCAATTATTTTTCTAAAATAAATTTTTCTTTGATTTGTGAGTGGCTTTAAATTTTAGGATTGTCACCCTATCCTTAAAATAATTATTTTATACTAAATATTATTATATGTAAAATAAATGTATTTCAGCTATTATTTTTAAGTAAATCCAACAATTATTTAAAAATTCCCACACTGAAATAAAGTAGTTGAACAGATAAAATTAAATTCATAATTTAGTAACCAATAAAAGTATAATATTCTATATAGAAATAGTCTCTTACTCTTTGGATTTTCTAATATGGTAATTTTAAATATATTTATATTAAAATTATTATCACATATTAATTATAATAATTGAGGGACTTCACTGTGACATTTTCACACATGCTAATACAGTGATTAGAAAAATGCATGCGCTCTCAGATGAAAATTTGGAATGGGTAGGTATCCTTATCTCTGCCAAGGGAGATTAAAATCATGGTGTATCTCTGGAGTGCAGATGGAATTCAGCAGTTCAATTTAGATTCAGTGAGACAAAAATTATAGATAATTGTCTAAGATGTTATGCATTAGTAAAATGGTATTCATTTTGTATAAATTTGCTTAATTGTATTAATAAGTGTAAGAAATGATCCATAAACAAGTCAATCATATGTGATACAGAAAACACAGAACAATATTTTCATTTTCAGACTTCCTTTGTAAAACAGACTTTTAATTAATAGCAATTAATTTATAATGATTATGTGCCATTAATGGGAGAATAGTATATTTGTTAACCTGCAGTATATAATTAAAATGACTTATAATTGATTCTCTAACAAATCCTAAGATACAGTGTGGCAGATCTCCAGTTTTACTTACACAAATTTTAAATTTAAAAGAGATTAATAACAAGCTACATTAAAAAAAACAGCTTTTTAAAATTTGATGCTTTGTAAAACTCAAAGCTTTAGTGTATTCTAATAATCTGTTTTACTTGGAAATCAATCTTTGAAAAATAAGAAGGGTCCAGCTCAGTGACAGAATGCTTCTGGTACTGGGTTCAATCACCAGTAGCAAAAAATAAAAAAGGTAAAGATTTTTAAAAGAAGGTGAAGCTAAGACTGGGAAAGGATATTTGCAAACTCTGTGTTTCTGAAGAACTTGAGCTGAGAATAGGTAAAAATTACTTGGAATGCAAGGACTATAAAAGATTACACCCCAATTTAAAAAATT
Organism: Muscardinus avellanarius; assembly: GCF_963383645.1. NCBI lineage: Eukaryota > Metazoa > Chordata > Mammalia > Rodentia > Gliridae > Muscardinus > Muscardinus avellanarius. The sequence continues at coordinate 158,671,626 of NC_137787.1, forward strand.
ATCAAATATTTTGAATAGACAACTCACCAAAGAAAAGATAACAAATATTATTAGTCATTAGTAGAATGCAAATAAAAAATCACATTGTTTCAAATATTTCATGTGGTTATTATACAAGTGTATACATGTGTATGCATACACAAGTATTTAACGTACATCAGACAAAGGCATATTAGAATTGAATATAAAAATGCAAATATGTTATGCCTCTTAGTGCTATCGGTTCCATGACACATTGCATGTGTTATTATTTTATATATTTTATGCCAGCACCCAATGGTATGTATCTCTAAGAGACTTTTATACTGCCTATGGTAGGCTCCACATTTTTAATGTTACATACACAGAGTATTTGTATTGACCTATATTACTTTTATACTTGAAATATACTAATAGGAAAGAGATACATACTTGATCTGAAGAGGCTTTTATTGTAGTAATCTGTGTTGAATTAATAAGTCCAGAATACTCATACATAATTCCTATAAAATATAGTCATTTCTCTAAAATTTAAGGTGTTGAAAGGTCCATATGTAGACAGGAATGACAAGAGAATACCCATGGGGAGGCATCTTCACTGCAAAAGCAACTCACTAGTTTTCAAAATGAACTTACACAGAATATGAATACAAGAACTGACGTTATATAACTTTCCTATTGTTGAACATCCATTCATTTAACTTGTTTTCCCCTAAATCTATGTACTCATTTTGTTTTGCACATATCTGTATGCCAAACAATTTATAAAAGCTAATTAGTTGGGACTTTTAATCTATTGCCTGATTTAGAGCCACTAACCCATTTTAGTGTCTCAGGTTCACAATTTCTAAGTCAAGGGTAAAAATAATCACACACCGAGTGATATTTAATGGGTAATAAAAGTACCATTTGAACAGAGAATTAATAGTATAACCTTTAAGCTCAGGCTCTTCTAGGTGTAATATATAGCCTTAGGAGAAATAGTTTGTAATTAATTGCTCAATTTTAACTTTTGTCTTTTCATCACTAACTGCTTCCCCTTTTCAGAGTTGGCCATGTAATTACTAGGTCAGTTGAACAGTTACCTAATACAAGTAACCACAGACAAGAAAGACTCCAGAAAACTGATTTTATACAAATCATAGGTTTGCTGCATCTAATCTTTCTCATTCCCCAAGGATAATGAGGAAAATTTATATACCCCAATGGAATATCTAATGTGATCATTCTTTCTGAATATGAGGTTAAGCGTTAAGTTTGAGTAGAGCATGAGTCATCTTATTGCTTGCTCATTAATTCAGAAATGGCATTATGATTGCAATGAAATAGGACTGCATTTTATAAAAATATAACTCCAAATGGTCTCTCTTCAATAAGCATTGTGGCATAAAAGAATAAAAGAAAAATTTACATTTGTATAAAAATAAGTAGAGAGATAAAGATTGTTTGGTTATAATCAATATCTCTAGCCAGGTGTGGTAGCACATGCCTGTAATCCCAATAATTGTGAGACTGAGAAAGATCAGAGCTTCAAAGTTAGCCTAAACAACTTAGGCTCTCAGCAACTTAGCAAGACCATGTTTCCAAATAAAAATAAAAAATAACATAGGACTGGGGGTGTAGCTCAGAAGTAGAATGATCCTAGGTTCAATCCCTGGCACTGCTCCCACATACACACTAATAAATATCTTAAATAATGTACTAATAATTATACACTTAAACAATACGCAATGCTAGCATCAAACTATACATCTGTGAAGAGTTGTTTCATGGTAACAGAAAAATAAGGCTGAGGAATTTTAAAATATAAATAACAATTTTTACAAAGGTGAATAAATGAATAAGCATATTTTGACCATCAGTGTCATTGTTTCTCAGCATAATAAACCCAAACTAATTATTATTTTTGAGACATACAGATTTATTTAGTGAAGTAAGAAATACACTTTTAAGGTAGAATATAGGCCTCCCCAAAGTGAGAGCAACCCTAATACTTTTAATTGCTTATTCAGATCATATCATAAGTGCTAAATAAGTACTGGATATAGTTATGTGCATAATTAAACACCATATAATGCAGAAATTATATCAGTCAGGTGGTTAAAAGAAAACAAAAGTAAATAAATACACAAGACAAATATCTGAATATTATAAATATCAAATACCTTGTAGCCATTGTTTCTAAGACCAATGTTTCTTCTCAGATCACTTTTATATGTTATTTATATTTATCTTCTCTAATTTCAGGTTATTATTTCATTCGGTTCTGATCATACATTATAAATGTTCATTCTATATCTGATTTTTTCTGTATTATAAAAATACTTTTTAAAAATAACTACCAAACAATTTGGAAAACCTTGTTTTAAGTATGTTAGGAAGAAAAGATTAGTGGATTTTTATCTAGTGAATAGTTGTTTTGAACTGAAGGAGGGAAAGTGACAATACCACTATTAATCACAATAGAAAACTTGACAGACTAATATTTAATAATAAGCTGTAAGCATAATGTGATTTTTTTTATTACTAGGAATTGAACCCTGAGGCATTCTTTGAGCTACAACTCCAGCTGTATTTTATTTTTATTTTTATTTTGTAACAGTCTAAGTTGCTGAGAGCCTACTCTACATGCTATTTCTAATAAAGCCAGTTGATCAGATACAATGGAAAAAACAAAAATAATACATGAAATTGTATCAATGAAAATATTATGTGGGGGTGAGGTGAGAAGGGACCTATAAAGAAACACACAAAAAATGTCATGTGCATATATGTTTCTACCAATTCAAACCTCGCTATTATATAAAATCACAAGCTACCACTAAACAGAAAAACAAAAAAAATTTTTGCTTACTAATTAAAAAATACATTAATAGAATATATTTTTAAAATTGAGATCTTTAAAATTATGTTTTATTTGATAACCTAATGAAATTGAATATTATAGGTTTTCTGATATGATCCTTTCAACATACTTAGCATGATTTTAAATATTCCTTTAGCCCTTATACAAAAAAAATATTATAAAACTTCCTGACGTGTTGGGAGGCTGAAACAGGGCAATTGAAGGTTTGATGCCAGCATGTAGTCATTTAATAAGATCCCCCTATTTCAAAATAAAAAATAAAATAAGGCTGAATTTGTAGCTCAGTGGTAAAATGTTCCTGGATTGGTATCACAAAAAAGAATTATGGAACCATAATATTCTTGTGTGCCTTATTCTTCTTCTATATTTCTGTTTATATTAAATATTCTGTCACTGCATTCTTGAACTCTTTTCTTGAAACCTTTCTTTTCAATAAAATTAAGACACACATTTTATGATGCTATCCTTTTAAAAACACATATTTGAAGGTATTTCAGTTGTCTACTGAATAAATCCATCTACTAATGTTTTCCCAGAGTCCTTTAGTGTCCCATGATCTACTTTCAGAGGCTTTTTAACTAACATCATTTCTTAGCCTTTTTTGGAGTGTAGGACAAGAGCATGTTCTCCTGAGGGATCTCGGCCTCCTAAACATTCCCCTGTTCCAAACACCATTGACAGCATTGATAATTTCTAAGAAGAAAAATTAGGAAGAATTCTTAATGAAAATTTTGAGAACCATAATTTAAAAGCTTAATTGAGATTACAAGCATGTATCACTATGCCTGGCTGTAATATAAAATCTTTATTTTGCATTCATTTCCTAATTTTCTTACTTCTGATGAGATAGTATGATTAACTTAAAAATGTTTAGCTCTAGGTTCACACAATCATTTTTTATAATACATGATTTGGGAACTTACTAGTTTCAAGTCATTGGATATATTATCTTATGGTGCAATGTCTTCATCTCTAAAAGTAGAAATAGTGATAGTAACTACTATGAGAAAATGTATAGATTTCCACTTGCATATTTTTCTTAAGAAAAAAATTCTAATTTTGTGTAATAATAAAGTTTTCTTAATTAACTATTTAATTTACAAATTTAACTGATTAAAATCAATAGTTACTAATAAAATGTTAAGCCAAAATGTAATTAAATATAAACAAATTTAATTGTATATTTCTCAAATGTCTTTCAGTTTATATATTTTATATTTTATTGAAGCATTATAGTCTAACATCATAATATAGATCATAGTGATAGTGACCTACAGGCACACAGAACTTGACAGGCTTCCCCCTGGCTCCCTCCCCCTCCCTACACTCTCCACACAGGATATTGAAATTGACATTATTATTTTCACATATATTCATAATGTCAATGGAAGTGATTCCTTCATTGATTCTCTCCTTTACCCCCTTTCCTCAGACCACCTCTCTAAGTCCACTGGAGTTTCTCCTCCATTATTTAAAGTTAATCTAGCATCCTGTTTACTCCCTAGCTACAACACAACAAATAAAACATATGCACATTCACTTTGTGTGACTAGTTAAAATCACTTAACATTTTGTTCTTCAGGTCAATCCATTTTCCTGCAAATGATTACTTTTGTTCTGTATTGCTAATTGGAATTTCATTGTGTGCATATCTTATAATTTTTTAAATTCATCTGCTGATGAACAGCTAGGTTTGTTTCATAATTTGGCCATTTTGAGTTGTGCTGCAATAAAAGTGAATGTGCCTATGTTGCTATAATATTCTGACCTCAGTTCCTTTGGAAAGATACCCGGTGGTGGCATAGCTTGATCAAATGCTGTATCCATTTTAATTTTCTAAGGAATCTCCACATCGATAACCGCTATACTACTTTGCAATCACACCAACAGTGTAGAAGAGTTCCTATTTCCCCACATTCTCACTAACACTTATGGTTCTTTGATTTCTTGATGATTGCCATTCTGAAGGTGGCAAACATATATATTGGAGAAAAGACAGCCTTTTCAACAAGTGATATTGGGAAAACTGGTTATCTACCTGAGAAAAAAATGAAATTAAATCCTTACCTCTTACCTACACGAGTCAAATTGAGATGAAACAAAAACCTGGAAATTAGGCCAGAGGCTTGGAAGTTACTGGAAGAGGATATAAGTTCAATACTCTAACATATAGGCACAGGTACAAACTTCCTCAATAAGACCTCCAAAACTCAGGAAATTAAAACAAAAATTAATAAGAGAAAACTAAAAAAAATCATGCCCATCAAAGGAAATCATCAAGAGTAGTCTAAAGAGAGAGCCTACAGAATGGGAGATCTTTGCCCACTATTCTTCTGATATAGACTAATATGTATAATATATAAAGCATGTAAAAGACTTGACACTAAGAAAACAAATAACAAGTCAAGAAATGAGCAATTGAACTAAATAGACACTTCACAAAAGAAGAAATATAAACATCCAATAATACATGAAAAAATGTTCAACATCATTAGCAGCCAGGGAGAAGCAAATTTATATATTTTGAAAATGTTTTGTTTATCTAATTATTTTATCATATTAGAAACAGTTAATTTTCTTAGTCTTTTTTTTTTGACTTGTCATTAATGCTATTGTAGCAAGAAAGGAGCAATATTTTAAAGTTGTTTTATTATCTATATCCATATTTTTAAGATCTTTGTGAAAGAATTGTAAATTGCAGAGATTAAGTAAATTTCTGAAGTCAGATAAGTAGTACATGTCATTAATATTTAAATATGTCTAGTTTTGTCTACTACCAACATTCTTCTCTTAAAAGTAATATGAATATAATGCCACTAAATGCAATGCTTTTTTCAAGTAGGGAAGAATGAATACACTGGCAGAATATTTGTTTCAACCACACATTGTTTATTGCTAAAATTGGAGAAAATTTCTTATAATAATATTCTTATAATGAGTTAAAATTTTTATATTAATTTAGTACATTCTGTCTTATTAATTAATTTTTATGCTGAGGAGTGTGGAACTGATGATCAAGGGTTTAAAATTTAGTTAAATAGAAGAAATAATTTTTACAGGTCTATTATATAGCATGGTAATAACAGCACATTATATACTTGATAATTGCTAATACAGTTATTTTTAAATGTTCTTACCACAGAGTATGTGATAAGATGGATTTGTGAATTAATTTGATTTAATAATTCCACAATACATGCAATATATCAAACCATATGTATTTATGCACACATAATTCTACAATGTATACAATATATCAAATATATATAATATGATGCATATATATGATGCATATAAAAATAATGCAAAAATTTAGTAGGGAAACAAATGATATTGACTTTGGGACTAGAAGATATACAAGGTATGACACTTGTCTTTAATGCAGATGCCCATAATAATATAGAGGTTCATAAGGGAGGGTTAAATATGTCCTGTAAAAGCAGTCTGTCTCATGTTTGTAAATTGAATTATTGTTATTATTATTATTTCATGAAATAATTTAAAGGTTAATTTAATTTATAGGGCAATTGTAACATATCTTACCATCATATAGGGCAGAAATAAAATGTCCAGATTATTGTTTGTCGAGAACAACTAATGGAAGCAAATCAGGAGCTTCCCTTGAGAAACATGGCAGGTTTCTTAGCCTTGGATGTTTAGTTTCTGGATTGAATGAGCTTTTCAAAGAGCTGATGGAATGATTTCATAGCACACAATTTTTGTTTTAGAAGTTGAATGCTCCTAATGAGAGATACCATGCTGGAAAACTTGAGTTATAAAAAAATGTATTTAGAAAGCATATTTTAAGTTAAATTAAAGATTATGGGTAGAAAATGACAAAAGTGAATATAGTACCTAATATGCTACTAGATACTTTCATAAATAAACAAAATTAAGACATTACTAGAAAAGACATTAGTCAAAATATATTATTGATATATTTTAATATATTTAGGTATGATATAATTTAAATTGTATGGTCAATGATAGCATTTCAATTAATGAACCTCAGTATTCTTTCTCCCTTTCCCTTAGACCATCTCCTTGACTCTACCAAGATTTCTTCGCCATTATCTAGAGTCCCTTGGTGTCCCCAATAATACCATCAACCATGTGTATATATGTGAATATAACAAAGTCAATCTTAGTACTCTATATTGGGAAGGAAGAAAATGCAGAATCAGAGAGGGGGCATATTAATAATAAGTCATGTGTATAAATGTATATATACTTGTGAAAAAAGACAACATATCTCTCTAAATTAAAAAATAATAAAATAAAGTAAATATTTCATGCAAAAGTAAAAACAAATCTCTTAAAATTCAACCAAGCATGGCAGCATAGCCTGGTAATCCCAGTACTTGGGAAACTGAGACAGAATTATCTCAAGACCCTCTTTCCATATTAGAAAATAGAGCTGGATGTGTAGCATAAAGTATAATGTCCAGGGGGTTTAATCCTTTAGCACTTGCACTTCTGCCACACACACACACACACACACACACACACACATTAAAAATATATAAATAAAAGGTAAATTTTCAAATTTAGTTCACATCTTTCAAACTCACATCTTCTAAGCTCCTCTAGGCAAAATTTCACTTTCCACTTATTTTTATACTGTTTTCTGAGCACTGTGAAAGAAATAAGTACCTGTCCTAATAAGAATTAAAAGAACAGGTCTTGGCTCAGAAATTTTTAACAGTAACCACAATAATAATAAAAATAACACCTGCTAGAGGTGAATTATAAGTTACAGATATTGCTATAGATGGGGCTATAGATATTGTTGTTTGTTTAAACAAAGATACACCAGGAGTGGCAGTGCGTGTTTATAATCCCAGTACTTAGAAGGCTAAGACAGGTTCTTGCCAGCTTCAGTAGTGTCGCAAGGCCCTCCACAACATAGTGAGACCCTGTTTCAAAATTAAAAAAAAATAGTTGAATAATAGATCTAGGGAGGGTATAGTTCAGAGGTATCATGCACCTGGGGTAAAAATAAGCAGTGTTTAGCCAGGCGTGGTGGCTCATGCTTGTAATCTGTGCACTTGGGAGGCTGAGACAGGAGGATCACGAAGGTTCGAAACCAGCCTCAGCTGGCTTAAGAGACCCTGTTTCCAAATAAAATATAAAATAGGTCTGGGAGTGTAGCCCGGAGGTAGAAGACCCCTGGGTTCCATCCCCAGTATCACACACACACAAAAAAAGCAGTGTTTAAAAAATACATATATAAACCCAGTCATGACTTGACTTGGCATTTTTTTATTTGATCCAACTCTCCAATGAGGATTTGTATCTCAAAATCCTACTCATTTTAAGAGTTACTTGTTAAATTTCTATTAATATTTCATTTCTATTTCAATTAAAAAACAGTTTTTACTAGTTCTTCCCAAATCCATCTCTTCTACCACTAAATGGCTATACCAACAAATCAAAAGTTATAGACAGAGCTTATATTCTAGCTATAAAACTCAAACTATCATCTGTGCCTCTGGGTTGCTGGAGGCACATGCCATTTAGACTGACTTGAAAGGAATAATGACCTTCTGGGACCTTGACACTAACCGTACAACCTGAATAATATGCCTCTTTGGAAAATCCTGTATTTGTCCAATATTAGAAAGTAACCTTCTTGTGAGAAAGTTAAAGCCCAGATCCCCAAATGACTTGGCCTTCTCACTTCTGTGTAGAGGTAAAATGTAAAATTGTAGAAAATAAAATGCTATCTCTTTTGTTTATAAAATACCTCAAAAAGAACTTCTTTTACAGACCCTGAGGAATTTTTTAAATGAGGAAGTGGTTGGTTAAGTGTCCACTAACTTGGAGGGAGATTTCATTAAAAAATAATTAAAATGATATATTAAAACCATGATTAAATTATACTAATAGCTTGTTTCTTCTTTGAAAACTTAAATGAGGATCATTTTTGTTGAGCTTCATTATTTTTACCTAGCTGAAAATAAAATGGTACTCTTACAAAATCTTTAGTATTATGTGTTTATGACTTGTGTTATTTCTTTGCTATTTCTCCTTTTAGAGACTATTGATAGAAAGAATAGCCATTATAAATTAAGTTAGATAATATAAAATAGATTAGAGATTATATAAATATTTTCATATATGGAATAATTAGATTTTATAAAATAGTCAAAATTGTCCATTATTCCCATAATGGAAAACATGGATGTTAAATTCTGGCCAAAATTTCCATCTCTCAAAATTAAATCACAATATTCCTTTCATTTGAAATATTTTTATCTGCTATTGTGTAAAAATAATTATCATCTAATTTTAAACTTTTCACAAAACACTCTGTGATCTATTATCCTATTCCAAAATAATCTCATTTTCCTGAAAACATCTCTAAAATTTTATACACAGTATCTCTATATTTAATATTTTGATTCACATCATTGAAATCATTTACTAAAATATGTTTCTTAAGTAAAGCATTGTATTACTGTTTGTATAATGTACATGACCCAAGTGGTAAAACAGAACAGTGTATAGGAAATAACAATTTTTGCATTCCAATTTTTTTCTGCATTGGATCTTGTGTGACGTGAAGGAAATTATTTAATCTTGAGAATTTCTTCGGTCTTTTAATAAATTGTTAATATCATTGCCTACCTCAAAGCATGTCTTTAATAATTCAGTTCAGTATCACACCTGACCTATGAAAGTCAATATTTATATATTTATTTCTTCCCCAGGGAAGATACTGATGGGGGTCCTGCCCGTCAGTGGCGGAACTGATCAGGAAGGCTGAGTGCCGACGGCTCGAACACACACACACACACACACACACACACACACACACACACACACACACGAGCCGGGAGTCGAGTCAAGCAAGATCTTATTTATTCCTCTTCAAGCAACATACACATAGCACAAAATCACGAGGGGAATTTCCAATGGGGAAATAGCCTAGCCTATCGGGATAAAGTTCACTAGCATGTAGTTCACAGCCAATCCCAGGCCAGTATATGAGCCATTCATGTGTGTGGAAGCTCCTTTAAAGGTAAAAAGAGAAAAACTGCTCAGTCTCCCCAACCATAATGAATGGGGAAACCATGCCTTCCTAGCTTCCTCCAGGCGCCATCTTAGCCCCTATTCTGCTGAATCATTTTACTGCAGAAGTTCTTAAACTTTACCTAAAGCTTTGCCTTAGGCTGCAGGCCGCTCAGGCTGAGGAAGGCTGCATCTCTTTAGGTGCTGTATGGACACACCCCATCAAGATACTACTTACATATTGAACTAATGAATAGAAGCTACATTTTAAAAAATATTTTATATTTTGTAAAATATTCAAATATTTCTGAGAGGTGTTATTGTTTGGGTATGATCTGAGTATCCTGACAGTGTCCATTATGTATAGGACTAATAATATACAATGGTTGAATCTTTTTATATAAAAACTTAATGTATTTATTTTAGTAAATTATCAAATATCTAAATTGAGTTGAGTGTCATATGAGAATTACAATTTTCTCAAAGAACATGATATTGGCATTCTAATTTAGATTATCACTGTACTTATGCTACTATCATATAATTGGGTATTTTTTAGAGTACTCAGTCCTTATCAACTTTTAATCGCTTGAGACTTATTTATTGTATTCTGTTGCTGATATATGTTTTTGTTGCACTGTGGAAATTTTAGAAACTCAAAAATGAGTCGCAGATTGAAGCATTTGAGAAATTAAGGCTGAGATGTTGAAAATTTATGAGAGGATAATTATTGAGATACACCATGGGTAGAAGTAACAAAAGCTATGGGTAAAGACTCACTTTATTTTCCATCTAACCAAACCTCTTTTAGGCAAGTGATAACTCTTGACATTTATAATGGAAGATGCCATTATCAAGGTGTCTTAATAATATTCTCACTGATATAATTTAAATGTTATTTAATTGTGGTTTTGGAGATTCAGTCCAGGAATAGCAGGGGAAAGTGGAGAGAGACAAAATATGCAAAGCTCTGCTGTCATAGAGTAAAGGCCAAAAGCAGAGACAAACAGGGGAGGAGAGAACCACATATAAGGATCCCAAAGACACATGCCCTGGGACCTGTCCTTAGTGACCATCTCTACTTCCAACATTAATACCTTTTTTTCGTTAAGGCGAGGAGGACATTTGAAATCCAAACTATTTTTTTTTTTTTTTTGGTGGTACTGGGGTTCCTGGAATGCTTCTTCTTCCGGGCTGCACTCCCAGACCATACACACACACACACACACACACACACACACACACACACACACATATATATATATATATATATATATATATTTTTTTTTTCTTTCTTTCTTTCTTTCTTTCTTTCTTTCTTTCTTTCTTTCTTTCTTTCTTTATTTATTTTTGAAACAGGGTCTCTTAATCCAGCGAGGCTGGCTTTGAACCAGCATGATCCTCCTGTCTCTGCCTCCAAAGTGCAGGGATTACAAGCATGCGCCACCACGCCCAACCTCAAACTATTATATTTAAACCCTGATCTCCTGAATCTTATAGTCACCTCACAGTGCGTTCATTCCATTTCCAAGACTTCCCATAATCTTAGCACTTCCATCAAAAGCCCAAAGTCTAAGTTCTTCTCTCAGACTGAAGATAAACTCTTGGCAATGAGCCCTATAAAAACAAGACACATGTTGCATCTATCCAATGTGCAATGGCAAAGGGTAAATATTTGCATTCCCAAAGAGAAAAATTGAACCACAGAAAAGAGAATGGAGCAAAAAAAACCCCCCAAAATCCAGAAGTGCAAGCTTTGGATACTGTAGCTCCCCTTCTGGCTTCTAGGACACATGATGGTGAGATGCAATCTCCAAAGGGCCTTGGATTGGTTGTTTGCAATGGGTGGCATACTTGCTCTTCTAGTTTGTCTCCATTTGTCACCTCTTGCAGCCTTTTGTTGTGGTCATTCCATGATTCTGGCACCTCTAAATCTCTTTAGTTTTTCTTGCAACATTGGATTTATCTTTACAGCTTTACAAATTGCCCCAGTTCGGCCGACTTGCAGGAATTCTGACCCTGAAACATGCTTCCTGGATACCCAGGCTTTCTATGGAATTGAAGAGGAAGCATTCCTGATTTTTTTTTTTTTTTCAGTGAAGTCAGTATTACATGAGCACTGAGACTGACCATAAGCAGGAAAGATATTCACACTCTCTTTAATCAATATCACTGGGCTTTTTTCAATCAAAGCTGTTGGCCCAGCCTTCATCATGGCCACTACTGGCCCCACTTTCAGAATGGCCACCCCTTCCTCCTTGCTTTCATCCATCTTACTTTCTTCCACAACATCATTTTGTGAGGCCTTAACTTTACACATGCCTTTCTGGCCAACTGTAAATCTATAAAGCTTCTCTGCTTTACTTTCGACTCTCAAAATTTGGTGTACAATTCACTGAATACAGACATCAATATTCGTAATTCAGTTTGGATATTGCTCTTTACAGTTTTGAGACTTCGCAATTTTAATAATTTCTTCATCTTTAAATTTGTCCTAACACAAGTTTCAGGACACAGGACACATGCTGATAAGTTGTTAGAACATAACATGTGTGGTCTCTATTTCATTTCCTTATGAAGTTCTCTTGACCCTCTGAAATCTCCTGAGCACAGTATCAACCATCCATCTGCCTTTCTATCCACATTCTTCCCCTTCCTACTTTTTCTAACAAAACAGTTTTAAAAGACTCACAATCCACATGGTCAGAATTATAAATAGCAGGAACCTCACATTTCCAGTACCAATTTATGTCTTTCTCAATATTCTTTCTTTCTGCTATAACCTAAAACAGCTGACCACACAACCTAGAAGAAGGGAGATTTATTTGTTTACAGTTTCAAAACTTTTGGGATTCAGTCCATGTGAGGTTGGCATCTGCAGAATTCAAGGCATGGTGGCAGAAAGCAGAGAGGTAACAGCTGATTCTCTGAGCTAGAATGAATGATTCTATTATCTGCTTAAAATGATATATAGGTAATATAAATTTCAATTTAAGACTGTGGAAATTTTTCTGAATCATATCTGTATATTGCAAAACTGATTTCTCATGCCACAATGTATGTGACAATTGATATATAAACACAAGTCAATATTATCTTTAATTATTGTGAAGGTGGCAATTAAGTCCTGAAAATTTATATGAATGAAGCATAAATGTAATTTAAAATATATTGATTAGACCCTACATTTTCAATATCTTTTTTAAAACTTCAAAATTCAATGAATTAGGACCTAAGATAGAGCAAACAATTTCCAACTTGTGGTACTAATGCTCATTATCTTATTATACCCAGACATGATTTTTTTTTTATTCTGTAGACATCTGAGTTTATAACACTTTACTTAAAAATCAGATTAGATTAAAAAAAATCACAACAGATGTCCCATATAAAAAATGTGTGTATTTGGTTTAAAGTGTATGTGAAAGTAAATCAAATTAAAAACATTAATTTTTGCTTTGTCTTTTCAACCATGCCTTAGAAGTATCATTTCATAATTCTCAGGTTATAAAATAAAATGATTGTATACATTACCAGATAGATAGATAAAATAAATTTATAAAATAAGATGAGGAATCATATTATAGTTGCAGTGTATATAAACTTAAAAAATATGGTGTCTATAGTTTCTCCAAATATTTCACTAATCCATTCTATTCTTTCCCATGAACTTCCAAGACAAAGTTCAGTCTATTACCACCTCAGCCTTGATAGCAGCAAAGACTGAAAAAGAGTTTTCATGTATCAATTTTCAATCTTACATAATCTATTATGTATTAGTTTTAGTATGAATGTACATGAAACATAATGTAAAACTTAATATTTTATAAAATAGATGGTATTAAAATGACCTCTTAAATTAAGAAATAGAACATTGTCATAGATGACCCAAAGGATTACATTTTTATGCAATCTTCTGCCAACTCACCTTCTTGAATTTTATGATAATCTTTTTATTAATATCTTAATTTTTTTCAAACTATGTTTATTTCCTTGGGCAATATAATATTCTTTGTCTCTTAAATTAAACAAAATAATTGTCCTCCAAAGATGTATTTACCTGCACATGCCTTTATCTTTGCAATCTTTAAACAGATTATTCTGAATGGTAGAATGACTTTTTAATATCCTTTTATTTATTTTTTTTAGCTTTTATTTTTTTGTGGGTTTGAGGATGGAATCCCAGGAGGCATTTGACCTCTGAGCTACACCCCCTGCCCTATTTTTTATTCTTTATTTTGAAACAGGGTCTCAGTGTGTTGCAGAGGGCCTCATTAAGTAGCTGAGGCTGTCTGTGAACCGCGATCCTCTGGTCTCAGCCTCTCAATGTGCTTTTATATTAAAGACTTGGAGATAGAAAAATTATTATAACCCAATTTAACCAGGAAAGTCCTTAAAAGTATAGAGATATGTGAGTATGAGAAGATGATACAGAAAAGTTCAAAGTTTAGCTTAGCTACTTATTAGCAAACTGGCCCCAAACAATTTAAAACTGTTGTTCATCAAAACTTTTATTTATTTATTTTGTTTTACTTTTTGTGGTACTGGGAATGGAATTCAGGGGCATTCTACCTCTGAGCAACACCACCAGCTCTATTTTTAAATTCTTTATTTTGAAACAGGATCTCACTGAGTTGCAAAGGGCCTAAGTAGCTGAGGTTGTCCATGAACCATGATTCTCCTGTCTCAGCCTCCCAAAGGCTTGAATTACAAGCATGTGCTACCACACCTGACTCATCAATATTTTACAAAATAGACAATATACGATTTTTTAATTTACTCAGAATTAAATAAGGACTTAGGAAAACATGTGGCAACTATAAAATTTTGTGTGTATGAATTTTGTGTATAACATTGCTTCAAAATCACTATCCAGACAAAGAGACTGAATCTTCATTTTCTTTTTACAAAAGAAATTTAAGAGATATCAAATAGAACATCCTGGGCCAGGCTTGGTGGCGCATGCTTATAATCCCCGTGCTTGGGAGGCGGAGACAGGAGAATCACGCTGGTTTGAAGGAAGCCTTGCTGGCTTAAGAGACCCTGTTTCCAAATAAAAAACATAAAAATAGGTCTGGGAGTGTAACCTGGAGGTAGAAGGGTTTCCAGGAATCCCAGTGCCACAAAAAAAAAAAAAAAAAGAAAGAAAAGAAAAAAGAAAAAAAAGAAAAAAAAATAGAACATCCTGATAAAGATCTCTATATTCATGTTTTACAATTACATTATGACTCTGAATATACAAGGATAAAATAATTGCTCGGAAAACATGTAACTAGGGAGAGAAATTGGTGAGAAAAGGTATAGTTCAGTCATTTTAAAAATTTTATTTCAAGACCATAAAACAATTTCTACCATACTTCTTAATATGTGCTAAGCTGCTATACGGATATTTAGGGTTTTAAGGTTGTGCCATGTTTAACTTAGCACTGAATAATAAGGTTCGTGAACTATTAGGACTGAGATTTTCTTTAGCATATTATTTCACCTTTTGCTCTTAAACTTTTACATGAAGTTTCTGCTCCTTTGAAGTTTAAGGGCTATCTTTCAACATTTAAAAGGCAGAGGTCTCCTGGGATGCACTGATAAAACCCATTAGTGAATTTGCTGATATAAAAATTGCATGATACTATAAATCTTTCATGGAATGTATTTGGAACCTGTGCATGTGTTTTTTATGTGTCTGTGAGAGAGTTTGGTGGTGGAAAAGAGAAATTAGATAGGGATGGTAAGTATCTTTACGTGGGTCTCTAGCCTGAGCTTTCACCATTATATTCTAGCATTTAATAAAATAGGATTAAATCCCAGGCATGGTGGTATATCCTGCAATCTCAGTACTTGAAAAGCTGAAACAAAACAAAACAAAGAGCTGAAACAAGAGTATCTTAGATTGGAGACCAGCCTCAGCAACTTAGGGAGACTCAGAAACCTAGTGAGGTACCATTTCAAATACAAAAACAAACTTAAAAAACAGACAAACAAAAAAAGAGAATCACAGAAAGTCATATTGTCAGAGGCCTTGAATGCCATCATGAAAATAGATATGCACACCATAGGATTAGCAGCTTTGAATAGAAACAGTAATATTGATGATCAGTTGTAAAAGTCACAGCAACAATCTTTTAGATAAGTATTATGGATATAAAAGTATATTAAAGATATGTATATATATATTTATTTTGACTATCAAAAGGTTAAAAAATAAAGAAAAAAGACCCACAGTTTAAAACAAATTCTTTTTTATCTTATGCTTAAACTACAATATTTTTAGAAGAGAGTTCTCTATGAGCATAATTTTACTACAGTAAGATGTCAAAATTAGACTCCTAGCTTTGGGGAAAATTCATTCAAATTTTTTACTTTCTACTTTCTTCCCTCAAAGTTCCTGGAAATAATTTAACAAATCCATGTAATGGCATAAATGTAGAAAGAAAAAGGCAGGTTAGCTCAGACCTCAAGAAATAATAGCACAGTGTTTTTCTCAGATATTTATTTTATTTTTGTGTTATCCTAATTTGGATATCATGGAGAAGATTTTAACTTGGAACAGATGTAGACAGACAAACATAAAAGGGAAAGCCTATATTCTATCTAAAAATCCAGAAAATGGACATCCAGTGAAGACATACAAGAGTGATCCACTATTTATCATGGATGTATCTCTGAAGCACAGTGATAGAGGTTTGCTAGCTAACTCACTTGAGAGCAGTCAGCCTGAAACTTCTTAAACGTAGTACCTATATGACCACCATGTCCAACATTCTTTTCCGGTTTCCCTCTGCCAGAGCTCTAGAGGAACAAAGAGGCCTTGGCTTTGAAAACCAAATTGTCTCACAGAAATAGGACAGTGTTCAACATCAGAGCTTAGGGACACAGTGCACTGAAGATGATTCATTCTTTACTGTCATGGTCACATGGTTGAGTGGGAGTTACAGTTTGCTGTTGCTGCCTAGTATTGAAAAAGCATGAAAGTGCATATTCCTAGCCAAAGAGAAAAATCAAAATTGAAAATTGAAATTATGGTTCTATAGAAGTGAATTGATTTCCACCATTTTAAAGTGAAGAAATTGTGGGTTGGATTTTCATATGTGGAAAACCATCTGTATTCTAAAAAGAAGGACTACAAATGACCAATGGGTATATTGATCATATTATAAGCATGATTGCTTACCAGAGTAACTAAAAATAAAATCACTATGCAATGCCAATGCACCAGAATAAGCACAATTAAATATATTGAGGATGGCAAATATTGATATGTATGTGCTAAACTTGGGTCTCTCTATACATTGTTTGTGGAACTTAAACTTTTCATTGAAAGCAAAAATGTTTAATGGTACCAACTGCAGCCAGACATGTTTTCTATATAACCCTAGTATATTCATGAAACAAACATATGTGCACAAATATTCATTCCAGCTTTATTTACAATAGCCTCAATTTTAGGGAAAAAAAATCCTAAATGTTGCTCAGTCTTTCAATAGATTCATGAATTGTAGTGACTTTCTAAACATAGTAATATGGTGAGTCTTGCAGATATGATTGTCAAAATTAGTCTCACACAAGAGAGTAATATACCATCTAATTTCATTTATATTGCATGCAAAAAGTGGTAAGGCTACTGAATGGTGACAGATGTTAAAATAGTAATTACCTCTGGGAGAGATATTAATTTAGAAAGAACATAAAAAATTCATCCACTTTGTGTTTTATATATTTAACAGAATAATAGTTAAACAAATGCTTATATATGTATATAATTAATTGATCTATATAGTTAATATTTTCACATTTGTATATGTAAATTATACTTCAACAGTAAAAATAAAATATAGAGTATCCTTTTTTAAAAATGTAAATTAGGAATATGTGGGAAAGTTAAATGATTGCATTAAATGTGGAGGGTCTGAAGAGCTTTAGTAAATAACTTACATATTTTCTACTGATATGAGATGATTTTAATATATCATCCATTATACAATGAGATTGAAAATTGAATTTTTCTATCATTCATACCACATCAAATATATGAAATTGTTGTATTATTCAAAATTAATATAATTTGCCCCAGTGCATTGCACTTTATGTTATTCTGTAGTTCCATATAAGTGTTCATAAGAAATTTGTTCTAATGAAGTCCAATAAAAAATGATGGTAGAAAGAAGGTATTTAACAAATAAGTGTTGTTAACTCACTTTTTTGATAGGGAGTTAAAGAACTCAGCATTAGATGTGCCTGCTATTTCATTGTTGCTATCAGTATAAAGTTTTCTACTATATATTGACTGTTTCTGTTTTCAATATTTTTAAAACTCATTCGTTGATTAGTAATTCACCATATCAATATGCTTTTATTATAGAACAATACACTTTGTTAAAGCACTTGTTACTTTAAACAAAGACTTGCCTTTTAATGACTAGATTTAATTTATGAGAAATATATATATTTTTTGGTGGTATTGGGGTTCCTGGAAGCCCTTCTACCTCCGGGCTAGACTCCCAGACTTATTTTTACATTTTTTTTATTTGGAAACAGGGTTTCCTAAGCCAGCGCCTGCGGCTGGCTTCGAACCTGCGCGATCCTCCTGTCTCTGCCTCCCAAGTGCGGGGATTACAAGCGTGCATCACCACGCCCGACTGAGAAATATAAACTAATGAAATATAAAAAATAAAACAGTATGTGCCTCTGTAGTAAAAAAACATAATTTATAAAAATTTTATTTTTTTCAAATAAATATATTTCTAGCTACATGAAATAGAAACAGATAGATTGATCTAATTAGAATCAAAAACAAAAAATTCTATAGCAATTTCTTATAAACATATGAAGAACTTCTGGGATTTTATTCAAACTCTAAATGAGTGCTAATCTAGAGTTTAACTGAAATATATTACTGACATAGTAACAAGTAGAATTATTTATGACAAAAAACTTTTAAAGCAATATAACACATCCTAATTTGAATCAGTTCATGGTCTATCAGAGAAAAACAATCATATCAGATTATTTTATTTGCCATGCCTTTTGCTTCTATGTATGCTATTTAAAAGCTTCCCCTTCTATCTAGGTTACACCCTTGAAAATGTTATTAGCTTTATTTTTTGTAATTTTTAATCTCCTTTATCTATCCATAAATATTTCAAATATTTGTTTCTTTAATAGAATATGTTTCTATTAATAGAATAAAATCCTATACATATCTCCTAGCTATAATTATGGAATTTTAGAAATCTGAATGTTATATATGCTACTAGTGTGATTTGTTTCTCATTGCTTCACAGTGCTTTTTATATAATTTTCTTATATTACATTTAGTTATTAAGCTGATAGAAATAAGTGCAAAATATTTTTACCTTAAAAGGTAAAATCACTTAAATAATGGTTTTGGGTGTAAATAATAACCATGTTTCCTCACTATGAAGAAATTAAAAGTGTATCTGTAGGATTTGAATAGAAACTGTCACTATTAAAAAGTAAGTAACTACTAAGCATTGATAAATGTCATTGGATTGTCCAGTAATGATTTAAGAAATATTTTTATATGCTATATGTCCATGTTGATAGCAAACTCTCAAAAAAAACTTAACTGAAAAAGAGAAATTTAATTTCAAATTACCTAAAGTGGTGATAACAGAAATAAATAATAGAGATTTTAGATAAAATATTAGTAATATAAAATATATAGGTCAAAATGTTTATTGCATAAAGCATTTTAAGTATTTTACGTATATTTTAACTTCATATTTAGTGTGGATATTTCACAGTCCATTTTCTTGGAACAATATTTTAAATAAAATCAGTTATTGATTACTTTCATAAAAAGCTTTTAATTTCATTCTTTTTTATTTTTATTTTTATTTTTATGTTATTCCTATGTAGGGCAATATTATAAAATATTTCAAATTTTACATTATTTTTTAATATTAGTTTAGCATCATTTAAATACTCTCCGGTACTGCATGTTGTGTAAGATCAATGTTAAAAATGCCAAGAAGTTGCATGGTGGTGCACACTTGTAATCCCCGCGCTTGGGAGGCAGAGACAAGAGAATCGCTCATGTTTGAAGCCAGCCATGCTGGTTTAAGAGACCCTGTTTCCAAATAAAAAAAGTATAAAAAATAGGTCTGAGAGTGTAGCCCGGAGGTAAAAAGGCTTTTCAGGAACCCCAGTACCACAAAAAAAAGAAAAGAAAGAAAGAAAGAAAGAAAGAAAGAAAGAAAGAAAGAAAGAAAGAAAGAAAGAAAGAAAGAAAGAAAAAGAAAACAAATACAGCTTTTACCATTTAGATACTAGTTGTATACAGATTACTTTTCACAAAAGCAGGATCATGTGAGGCAAGATTCTTTCCTATTACCTAAATTATGCTTTGTAGCATAATTGATGGTTGGTGTTCATTTTATGTGTCACTAATGATAAACTTTCAGATTGTCTTGAAACAAGGAGGAATTTTACTGATTTGTTTGTTTGTTTTGATTAACAAATGGAGTAGTATTATAGGAGTCAGATCTGGAAAAATGACCCTTTATATCTAGGGAAGCCAGAATATTAGATATATTCATTTATCTGTATCTATTTATTTCATATAGCTATAGATTATTTCATCTTTTACATATTTATATTATATTATAGATTAAAACCTACACATTCACACAGAGCAAGCGCAAAGGTACTGAAAGAAAGAAGTATATACCCACATATATATACATCTATACAATTAGGTAATGGGCATGTGGGTTAAATTTTTGATAGGTAAACAAAAGACTATATTAACTTTTTTGAATGATGAAATAGCATGTTCTTAGTGAGTAAAAACACACAAACCAGTAGATTCTATCAAGATAATATGGAAAAAATGATTGGAGTTTTTATTAAAAGTGGCTAATGCTTGATTTTGCTCTTTTGGGGAGAGAGCCTCTGATGAATCATTTTGAACACCAATAGAGTTGAGAAGCAGGACAGAGGATTCTGTGAACACTGAAAGAGCAGTGGAAAATTGGGTTTAGCCAGCAAATGTCAAGTTTGGCCATACAGCTGTTGGTTTTAGGAGAATGTAAAGTTGTTTATTTGGTATGAAACCAAACATTCAGGTCATCCTGAGTGATTACTTTGCCACCAAGAGAAAACAAGATGAGATTCATGCAATCACACGCGGTCAGTAGAATGCCACAGATCTTTTTGAACAGTTTGGTTTGAGCTGAAAATTATATAAAATTCCTAGGCTAGAAGAAATACTCGATATTCCCTGAGTAAAGTTGTGAACTGCAGTCAGTCCTATAAATTCTCAGACATCCTATTAGATCTGACCAGATCTTTTTCCAAAAGGAAAAACGAAAAAGGAAAACAAACAAACAAAATTCTTGGAAGCTCAAACCCAGGCAAACTACATAGGAATAACTTGAGTGCTCACTTAAAAGGCATATTAATAGACCCGACCACGATCTTATTGTATCCAGGACTCTGCAGAAGCTTAGTTACCTGTATGTAAGTATTTCAGGTATATGAGCATTCTACATTCAAGGATCCTTGAACTAACATATGAAAAGTCCTTAGAAATAGGTAATATGTTTTTTTCTCCCTGTTCCTTTCTATCTGGAGTAACTAGCTACATCAAGGTGAAAAATTCAAACATATTTTTGAGGAAATTCATTGCTAAATTGTATATTATTCATTTTAGCTTTTATCCATTATGTTTTTGGTAAAGAAATAAATGAGTAGGTATTAATCCATAAAAATAAGCCATGTTGAATGAAATCTGTTTTTGCTTTATTTCTAACTTTTCCTTCAAGGCAGTTTCTGATTGGCCTTAAAGACAAGAAATTGAGTTAAAATAGAAAGCAGTTCTATTAGATTGAGGAATTAGAGTTCAAACTCCAGTGATGCTAGAATAGCTGGAAATTGAATCCAACCTCACAGAATGAAGAGAAACATAAAACAGACTGCTCCAAAAACCTGTGGACAAATTGTCTTCAAACCTTGGCCTTTGTATAAAGGTACTCTTAAAGTGTACTGACCTATAATAGGCTTAGAATCCCAGATACATCGTGGAAAAAAACTGCCTAAAGGCTAAAAGAAGGGAGTAAAAGTTTCAAATCTCTGCCTTGCTGGAAATCAGGGCTTGGTAAATATCCCTGGCTTTTATCTAAATCCTAGATTTGCCAGGTGTAGACTCCTGTTAAGGAATTACTTAAGGTCAAAGGGGAAAACCCACAAAAACCACTGCTTACTAAAATCTAACTCCAACACTTCAATAGAATAAGATATTCAATATATTTAATATTCTGCTGGAGAAAAAAATTCCAATACTCTTATAGTGATAATAAAATCAGAGCTGGGTATGGTGGTGCATGCTTGTAATCTCAGTATTTAGGAGGCAGTTTCATAGCCAGTCTCAGCTACTTAGTGAGGCCCTCTACAACTTAGTGAGACCCTGTTTCAAAATAA
Organism: Muscardinus avellanarius; assembly: GCF_963383645.1. Classification (NCBI taxonomy): domain Eukaryota; kingdom Metazoa; phylum Chordata; class Mammalia; order Rodentia; family Gliridae; genus Muscardinus; species Muscardinus avellanarius. The sequence goes on from NC_137787.1 coordinate 158,693,923, forward strand.
AGAATAAAGAATAGGGATAGGGTGTATCTTGGACGTAGAATGTCGAGATCTAGGGATTCTAGAACAGAAAACACAGTGCTGAGTATACAATACATACTTACTAAACATGTAAAGAAGCAGAAATAATACTCACAATTATAATGAGTGATGAATAGAAATAAAAAAAATAAAATTTGAGGAGGTATCAGACACCCGTTGAAAATGATATGAAAAGAATAAAAATGTGCATTTTTAGAATAGAGTTTCTATTTAAAAAAAAATAGCTGAGTACGGTCGTTCTCATTTATAATCCCAGTACTTGGGAGAGTGAGCCAGGAAGAACACAGATATGAGGTCAGAGTAAGATAATTTAGTGAGACTCTATCTCAAAAAATACAATAGAGATGCAGATGCAACTTTAAGGTAGAATATTCCTGTGTCCAATCTCTAGTACCACAATAAGCAAAAACATTAATAAGTAAACAAAATAAAAATAATTTGTTTTATTTCTATGATACTGAGGGCTAAACCAGGGAAATTATACCTCTGAGTTGTACCTCAGTCATTTTATTTTTTGTTTTTAAATAAGGTTTCACTAGGCTTCTGAAAATCTTACTATGTTGCTGAGGCTGTCTTCCAACCTGCTATTTCCCAAGGACTAGTATGACAGGTGTGTGGCACCAGGCCCCACTTAAATAATAAAACTTTTAAATGTGAACAATTTATTATCTGAAACTAAAAATTCATCAGATCAGATTAAACAATTGGTTATAAAATAGAAAACAATGTATTAGTGAACCTCAACCCAGGTCAATAGAAATGATACAAACTGAAGCACAGAAGGAAAATTATTTGTTAAACATAGCAGAGCCCAAGCCCAAGTATTAAGGTATTTGTCATATGTATATTTAAAATAACAGAATAAGGAGAGAACAGAGTAAACCCTTGTGGCTTAATGAGTCAGATTCTATGATATAATACTAAATCAAATATGACTGAAATCTATATCATGGTAGAGAAGCACTAGAATGCATCATAATATCTTTATCAGTTTTTGAAGGTTTATTTGGAATAGTCGTTTTTTAGATATTGACAGACAGACAGACACACACACACACACACATACACACACACACACACATTTCTAGAATTGAAGATGAAAGTTTTGTGTTATTATTATTTTTTACAGAGGATTGCAAAGGAACTGCTAGAGTTTTAACCTCCTAACAAAAGACTAAAATAAAAATACATATCATTAGTAGTATGAAAAAGATTAGCATAACGATAAATAATCCAATTTCATATCTTCTGACTCAGAATGTTCACCTTTGCAAAAGAGACTCATTTCCAAGTCTTAATGTGTTGATGACCAGTCATCAGAGACTTCACTGTTGTTGAGTGAGGGGCAGGCCAAATTCCTGTTAAGAAATCATTGATTGAATTAAAAATATATTTCTTTCATATCAAATATGAGAATACCACTCTTATTTACTATAGAGTAGATTCTTGCTAAAGCAGTAATTATATCTTTGTAACTCTATGCATTATATCATTAAATCTTTTGTCTAAGTTTTAGCATTTTTGTTCTTGCAGGATAAAATGAACATATTTTTAAAGGCTGCAGGGTTGGAAATCTAGTTTGTATACTCTTCTCTGAATTGAAAGTTTTCTAACCTGGTAGGTTTACTTGTGAGTTTCCATAGTTCACAATAGTTAACTTGTCCCACAGTACTTCATTGTATCTCCTATCTCTCAAGTGTTTGAACTATTGCATAAAACAGTACAGCTGCAACTGATCTCTTTTTATTTCACATGAGAATATTTATAATTTTATGATACAGTATGTAAGGCCACCAATACTCCAATTACCTGCCAACTATAATTTCTTGGAAAATTAGGGGGCAGTATAGACCATAGGCTCTCTGGTTATCTCACCCTTGACGGGAAATGCTGAAGCATTTATCCAGCAACACCTCACCAGTCACTATGAGAGGGACAAGTCTACCATCGTCAATACCAAGCCAGCAATGTCTGCTTATCCTATGTTTAGAAGAAGAATGGTTGTGTGAATAGAAAAATGGCTTCAGGAAAAAATTTTACAAGATTTTGCATCACGGAGGTTCTGGTGTACAACAGTAAATATGCTTAATATCAAAAGAATCTTCAACAAATTATATTGCTACACAACAAAGTAATGCCTATAACCTAGGGAATGTGCTCACATGGTAAGCACTGAAATGTTTAACTATTTAGAAACTTGAACAATATGAGCAAATGAAAGGGACAAATATTATAGGGTTCCATTCACATGAAATAGATAGAGTAGGCAAATTTATAGAGAAAAAATGTAGATCAAAAGTTACAAGAGGAAAAGTGCAAATGTGTACAAAGTTTTAGTTCAGGTAATAAAGAATATTTTAAATGAATTCTAGTTATACTTGCACAATATTGTGAATCCAATTAATGGTACTGAATGTTACACAAAAAAGCTAAAATGATATCTTTTATGTTGAGTATATAATAATAAGTTAAAAAAAATGTTAAACTCAATTCACTAAGAAAATATGTTTCCTAAATAAACCAGAAATATGAATTTTTAAATTTGCAAGGATAAACAGATGTGATAGCTTTCTTGTGATTTGTTATGTTACTTTCCCTCTTAATACAGTACAGTAACTTTTTTTCACCCCCTCCAGGTGCAGCATCATAACATACACATAAACATAAAATATAAAATATAAAATACATATCAACATAAAAATAAATGGAAAGCCTGGCTTCTGGGGTAGTTGGTGGTACTTATGAAAGGGGCAGAATGTGAGTGAAGCAATATTGCATTGATTTATAAAACAGCATAGCCTAAAACTGCAGAAATATACGGTGTACATTCTATAAAGACAATACTTGTAAGAATTTCATCCCATCCTTTGCTTGGCAGAATCACATGATGTTGTTTTGTGGCACACAGCCAGTTCTGGTGTCCACAGATTCAATACAGGGTGCCACCTCTGTGCTGATGCTTTGCCTGAGCTCATTGTAGTATTCTATGAGGACAGCACTTTCTATGGATAGAATGTGTAATACTTCAGGTGATTCTTGACTTTTGGCTGCATGCAATTTGCCATATAAAAGAAAAACGGATTATTTATTCTGAGGCAAGATATGCAGAGTCCCATATCATGGAAAAGTTATTAGATTATTGGGGTTATTGGATTAGACAAGTGGAAAACTCTCAGATAGTGATACTGGCAAGGAAAATGTCAGGGAAATAAATTCATATCTACATTAGGCATCACTTTGACAAGAATAAATCAGTTATCCCTTCAGGGTAGAATGGGTTGAGTGTAATCCACTTAGCACTGAGTGACTGGCTTGTCTTCGAGAGATTTGTGCCATATGTAGATCTCTGAATTGGTCTCTGCTCCTGACAGGTTGGTGAGAAGAGCATACACTGTTATGTCTCTGTCTACCTTCTTTTAATGTTAGTGTTTCTACACTCTTCATGATCCCAGTGAACAAGCCTGGAGCCTGAGGATAGATAGAGATTGATGACATCAACTGGATATGTTAACAGGTTATCCAAGGCCTCCCCCACTGCATATATTTTCTGGAGCAATTTGATGGGAGACAAAATGATTTATACATTTTGTGTTGGTTTCCATATGCCCAGAGACATGCTTTTCCCTTTGACATCACTACATATGGTGCAAATCTCACACAGGAATAATATCAATAAGTTAAGTTGGTCAAACTAGTTGATACTCTATAGTAATATGTACACTCGGATCACTTTTCTTGGGTAACTTTGCACTCTACATCAATTAGACAGGGAAAAGTAACACATCCAGGATTACCTGCTAAGAATTTTTTTTCTATCAGTGTATTTCAGAACCACCCATTCTGATTAGTGCAATATTACAATTGTAGTCTATTTTTAATCTCACTCCAAAAGTTCAAGTCTATCCATATATTAACCAGGACCATGATCTTTCCTCTTCTGTGAAATGATTGTATGAAACTTTCTTTGTCAAAAGGTTATAGATATGAGTTCATGGAAAAGATCAGTAAAAAATAGGTACATCTATCTTTGTCAGTAGTTCATGGTATTTACTGTTGTACGGTGGGACTGCTTGACCCTGCTACCAAATTGTCACTTCAGTTATTTGATGAATTGCTACTGCATCTGACTTAGTGTAGCAGATTTGATAATGCTAAAGGGTAGTCCTAGTCAAATCATAATTTAACTACTACAAACAAGTGCTCAATCTCTACTAGGATCAAGTACTATGCAGAATTCTAAGTAGGCCTCTAGAATTATTGTCCCAACCTCCATAAACATTTTATATAATCCCCTCCCCTTGATTATAGGAATTGCTTGTAAAAATGATTAGATTTCCTTATTGTGGTTAGGCTATGTGAAAAAAGGTGAAAGAGTCCATATGTAATGAATGTTTTAAACCAGTTTAGAGTTAATTGAAATGGGAATCATCCTGAATAATTCAAAATTTATTTGGTGAACAACATTAAAAGAATGCCTGAGGCCATTACTTATGGAGTAAATGATTCTCCTGCTGGCTTTGTATAACTGTTTTTATATTGTGAGAGGGCTCTGTGAACAGTACTTGAGGGTAGACTCTGGGTACTGTAGCAATACTCATTGATAGCCAGCAAGAACCTCAGTTCTGCCATCACAAAAAAACTAATTATGTGAATGAGTTAAAAGAGCCCAGAAGAAAACCATGAACTTCAGATGAAAGTATAGCCTGACTAAAAACTTGATTTTTACCTTGTCACCACTGAACAGAGAATCTAAATATTTTTCAGACTCCAGGTATATTCAAATTATAATAGATAGGTATGGTTTTAGTCTACATATTAGGTAAACATTTATTCTACAGTACACAGATATATATTATGCAAATATATATATATATACATATATATATATACATATATGCTATGTTATGTATTATGTCTTCAAAGATTGTAAGATGCTCTCTACTCCCTTCCTTTTGACAATGCTCTACACATCTCTTAAAACTTGCTTTATTTTTTATTTTCCATTGTTTGAATAAACATGATTTTTCAGGCCACTATTTGCATTTTCAGTTTATATAATTAAATTTAGTAACCAAATGCCAGACATAACAATACTAGGAGAGGATTTTTACAAAATATAAATAATATGGCTTAGTAAGAAAAAGAAAATTAGAACAAACATTCCAGATTCAAGGAAAATCTGCAGCTCCAGTTTCCTCCTTCAGTCCAGTTATTTAAGTTGTTCTGTACTGAGAATAACTTGAATTAATATTCGCATAAAAAACCTTGGTTTTGACTTCAAAACTTCCCTGGATGTGTCAGTGATAAACCAGTCTTGCCAAACTGACTAGTTAGTTGCCAAACATCAGTAAAAACAATAATAGATGTAGCCAGAAAAAAATTTAGACATCAAAAATATATCATAAACACCACTGTCATTATTTTATCTAAGAAGGAAACAAAATAAACAAAGAAAAAACAGCAATCAAATAATAAAAAGACATACAGGCATCACCAGGAAAAAAAGATGAGTCTTTCAAAGTCAGCTTAATTTTATTCTATTTTTATATCCATCCTTAATGTCACAAATTACTGAATACAGTCTTCTGGTAAATTAATTTCATAACTTTATTCTGCATTTCTATCTATTTATATTTTCCAAGGATAAAAATCTTGGTCAAGCTTTTCAACTTTCTCCTTTTTAATTTAATTAATTAATTTACTTAATCTTAAATAATTTTAAATTCACAGTTCAATCTTATATACATAAGCTATCATTTACTATTGTTTTTATTCAGTTGTAGTCACTAGAATATACTTTTAGCATGATATAAAATTTTCTTTATTGGCTGGCAGATTTTAATGATAAGAAATTATGTTAGGGAGACTGATATTTCTAACAAAATATAGTTTATTTTTAAAGAAGATATAGTAATATATTTCAGATTTTGTATAGGCTTAGAATTCACTTAAAAAGTAGTTTGTTCGATTCTTTAAATTTATCTTGAATGATTTTTCCTATGAAACATTATAGCTTAAAATTAATCCCACTTAAAAAATTCTGATATAACATGATATCCATGATAGAAGTAATTGAAGTGAACAGTGTAATGGTAAAAGAAAGAAGAAACACATTTAAAAAGTAACAGCCAAAAATTTTTTAAATTTGTTTTAAAATGAAAACTTACAAAATAATGTATGTAAAAATCACAATGCACAGAAAAAAATGCCCCCAATTTTATATATATATATACACATATATATGTATATATATGTGTATATATATATATATATGTATATATATGTATATATGTATATATATGTATGTATATACGTATGTACACACACACACACACACACACACACATATATGTGTGTGTGTGTGTGTGTGTGTGTGTGTGTGTGTGTATATATATATATATATATATATATATATATATAGGCGTAGCACGCCAGACCCCTGGAGAAACCGGGCCCAGTACCCTGGGTCTCAGGCGGGGTCGCGCGGGGCACGCCAGCCAGGGCAAAGGTCACAGGACTCTGGGCCCCGGGCTGGACCGTGCGTAGCACAACAGACCCCTGGAGAAACCGAGCCCAGTACCCTGGGTCCCGGGCAGGGGTAGAGTGGAACACACCAGCTGGGGCCGGTAGTGGGACTCTGGGCCCCAGGGGGAGTAGTGTAGAGCATGCTGGACCCATGGGGAAACCGACCGGGTCACAGTGCTACTGAGTGCCTGATCCCACTATCTCCTCAAACCACATATACTGTCTTCTCTTATTAAAAAAAAAAAAAAAAAAAAAAGGAAAAGAAAAAGAAAAAGAAGAAATATCGGAGAGGAGTTAAGAAAGCCATGGCAGATGCCAGGACACTGGAGATACAGACGAAACCTATCCAAATGCACTGGAACTTATGGAAAAATTTCCCGTGAAGGAGGACTGCTGTTTCTCTATATTGTTCAGAATCTTGGACATCACCTGTAAGGAGAGAGTTTAGTGAAGACCAAGGAGAAAGGCGGTGTTGAAAGAAGTCTCCACAATGGCAGTGGAGACTTGTATTCAGCAGAAGCAGAAACGGGATCCTACCAACCTTACTTTTTAAAGAAATTACACCAAATGTCGAATGCTACCATCACGCATGGTTAGGAACACTGGACAAATTTCGGAGTGGAAAAAGAGCCTGGGAAGGATTTGAAATGGTGTAGGCAGTGGCAATGGCAGTGGCCAGTACTCAGGGGAGGCAGAGATCTGATGCATTACACCTGGAAACTTTGAAATAATAACCCCAGAGGCAGAATGTTACCACCACACACCCTCGAGAATGTGGAACAATTGGTTGGGCAAAGAGGGTGCTCAGATTATAGCCTGCTGAGGGGTGAGGCTGGCGACGAACACAGCAAAGCTGGGATTGGAGCCTGCTGAGAGATTAGGCCGGTGCTGGGGCCAGCAAGGCTGGGATCAGAGCCTGCCGTGAGGCAAGGCTGGAGCTGTAGCTTCGAGACAGTGATCGGAGCCTGCTGAGGGGTTAGGCCAGTGCCGGGGCCAATGGCCAACATCGGAGCCTGCCGTGAGGCAAGGCCACTACTGGGGCCTCAGAGGCCAAGATCGGAGCCTGCTGAGGGGTTAGGCTGATGCTGGGGCCAGTGAGGCTGGGAGCGAAGCCTGCCATGAGGCAAGGCCGGTGCTGGGGCCTCCAAGGCCTGAATTGGAGCCTGCTGAGGGGTTTGGCTGGTACTGGGGCCTGCGGCCGGCATCGGAGCCTTCCGTGAGGCAAGGCCACTACTGAGGTGTCCAAGGCCAGGATCGGAGCCTGCCGAGAGGTTAGGCCAGTGCTGGGGTCAGCGAGGCCAGCATCGGAGTTTTCCATGAGGCAAGGCCGGTGCTGTGGCCTCCGAGGCCAGGATAAGAGCCTGCCAAGGGGTTAGGCTGGTGGCGGGGCCAATGGCCAGCATCAGAGCCTGCCATGAGGTAAGGCCACTACTGGGGCCTCCTAGGCCGGGATTGGAGCCAGCTGAGGGGTTAGGCTGGTGTTGGGGCCAGCAAGACCAGAATCGGGGCCTCCCATGAGGCAAGGCTGCTGCTTGAGCCAGCGAGGTCTGGATCAGTCACCGGGTAGCCAGGCCAGTACTGGGGCCGTCAAGAGTGGGATCGGTACTTGCAACGTGGCATGCACAGAGAAATATCGCAAAAAATATAAATCAGATGCTTCCCCTAATCAGCAATAACTAGGAGGAAAGGGGCAACAGGAAGAGAACGAGCTATAGAAAGGGCCCTATAGTGAAGCAACTAAGTTGACCAATCAGAGGGTATGGAATAGGGGAGGATGGAGCCTCTTTAAAACGCAGGAGGTACATAAACAAATGTATCAAAGTTAATCACCAAACAAGCATGGGATCGAGGGAGGGGGAGGGAATGGGATGGGGGCTGGATGAGGGCTAATTGGATGATCTGTGCTTGTATAATCCTCTCAAGTCTTGTACTCCAATGTGATTGATATATGACTACAATGCACCAATTAAAAAATAAATAAAATTATATATATATATATATATATATATATATATATATATATATGGCATTTTTAGAGCAAATTTTAAGGGTATTTACACAGAAAAATTTCTGCTGAATATATAAATGAATAGAGGAGGCTAGAAAAAATAAAATAATATTTTAATCTGCATAATGTAATAAAAACTGTTAACATTCTATTCAACCTTAAATTTTCTTAGAAACTTAAGTTAAAACAATGCCAACTTGATTATTTTAAATACATTTACTGAAATTTACCCTACCAGATAAAATAAATTAAAAATCTTCTTTCTAAAGAGAAATGGCACAAAGAAAACTCAAGTCAACAGAACAGAACCATAAATAGTGAACTTATGTGTAAAAGATTTACAAATATGCCTTTGTTCTATTTTTTTCCTTTCTTCTTGTCTTTCTTTATTTCCCTCAAATATATATATACTAGTGCAAAAATTTAAATAGGATAGTTTGACCAGGCATTATGGTGCATGCCTATAGTTTCCATACTTGGGAGACTGAGACAGGAGGATTACAAGTTTGGGGTCAGCATACACAAATAAGTGAATGCTGTTTCAAAATAAAATATAAAAAAACATTGGGTAGTAGTAGTAGAGCACCCCTGGATTCAATAACCAGTACCATAAAAAATTAAAAACTAAAAAGGGGTATTTTGTTATTTAAACCAAGCATGAAATACAGACATAAAAGCACATATCATAACTATAATTATAACAATAACACAGATAAGTTAAGATAATATTAAATTATGACAAGGTGAAAATTTTTATCACTGGAGGTTTCATTAAAGCTTATTATAAAATGTATAGTTCTAAAGTGAGAAGATGAGTTTTATAAAATATTTGTTGAGTTGAACAATGAAAAAAAAGAGGTGATGAGATGACCAAAACAACAAAATGAGTCAACTAAATATAATTAGTATATGTTGAAAAACTTTCTTCTACATATGAACAGAATGATGCCTGCAATTAAAGCTAGTGAATTTGAGACTTAAATATTTTCTTGGAGTCAATTATATGCTGTCTTTAAAAGACACTCTATAAATATAATAATACAAAGAAGTTCAATAAAAAAGGTATGTTAAAGCTTATAATACACATAGACAAGGCAAAGTGGTTATATTTATCCAAGCATCATAAAATTTAAAAAATGAGTATCACCAAAAATTATGAAGCTAAGATATGAAAAAGGAGATATCACTACTGACAGTGGAGAAATCCTTATCAGAAAGTACTTTGAAAATCTATACTCCAACAAAACAGAAAATCTAGAGGAAATTGACAACTTTCTAGATAAATACAACCTGGCTAAACTGAGTAAAGAACATATAGAAAATTCAAAACAACCAATAGCAATCAAAGTGATTAAAACATCAATAAAGAGCTTATCATCATAAAAAAGCTCAGGACCAGATGGTTTCCCAAGTGAATTTTATAAAACATTTATAGAAGAATTAATCCTGATACTCCTCAATCTATTTCATGAAATGGAAAATAAAAAGGGACTCTCCCAAAAATATTCTATGAAGCCAACATTACAATAATACCAAAACCAAATAAAGACAGCTCAAGGAAGGAAAATGACAAGCCTTTATCTTGGATAACTTGGGTGAAAATTGCTAATACTAGCAACATGCATTCAAAACCACATCAAGAAAATCATACACCATGACCAGGTAGGGTTTATCCCAGGGATGCAAGGCTGGTTCAACATAAGAAAATCAATCTATGTAATTTATCATATAAACAGAACTAAGGACAAAAATACCATTATCATTTTAGAAGACACTAAGAAAGCATTTGATAAAATCCAACATCCATTTATGATAAAAGCACTGTAGAGAATCAGAATAGAAGAAACATATCTCAACATCATAAACGCAATCTACACATAGGCCCACAGCCAACATTATATTAAATGGGGAAAATCTTTGGGAATTTCCCCTAAAAACAGGAACAAAACAAGGATGTCCATTATCACCATGTCTCTTCAATACAGTACTTGCGAACCTAGCCAGAGCAATAAGGTAAGAAAAGGAAATCAGAGACATATAAATAGAAAAACAACTCAAACTCTCACTATTTGCAGATGACATGACCCAACAAACTCAACCAAAAGACTTATAGAACTGAACAACAAATTCAGCAAGGTTTCTGGATACAAAATCAATCTTAAAAAATCAGAAGCTTTTCTGTACACTAACCATAAATCCACCAAAAAAGAAATCCAGAAAATACTTCCACTCAGGATTTTCCACAAAAAATAAAATACATAGGAATAAACTTAATCAAGGAGTAAAAGACCTCTACAAATAAAATTATAAAACATTGAATAAAATAATCAAAGAAGACCTTAAAAGATGGAAAGATCTTCCATGTCCATGAATTGGCAGAATAAATATCATCAAAATGACCAGACTTTCAAAAGTGATCTACAGATTCAATGCAATATTCATTAAATTATCAGGATAATTTCTCACAGACATAGAAAAATTAGTCCTTAAATTCATTTTAAACAATAAAAAAACAGAATAACCAAAGTAGTTCTCAGAAACAAAAAACATGCAGGAGGAATCAAAATACCTGACTTTAAACTATACTACAAAGTCATAGCAATAAAAATAGCCTGGTACTGGCACAAAAACAAATACATAGACCAATGGAGCAGAATAGAAGACTCATAAACAAATCTGCACACTTACAGCTAATTGATTTTTGAAAAGGGGCCAAAAAACATACACCGGGAAAAAATAGTCTGTTCATCAAATGGTGTTTGCGAAACTGGTTAACTATATGCAGAAAAATGAAAATAAATCCCACTTTCTCACCCTGCGCAAGAGTTAATTCAAGATGGATCAAAAACTTGGAAATTAGACCAGAGACCTTAAGGTTCCTTGAAGAGGACATAGGTCCAATACTACAACACATAGATACAGATAAAAACTTTCTCAACAAGACCACAAAGATGCAAGAAAGTAAAAGGTGAATCAATACATGGGAATGCATAAAACTGAAATGCTTCTGTACAGCAAAGGAAACTATCAAGAACCTCAACAGAAAGACAACAGAATGGGAGATTTTTGCCAGCTATTCCTCTAGTAGATGACTAATATCTAGAATATACAGAGAACTCAAGAAACTCAGCACTAAGAAAACAAATAACCCACTCAAGAAACAGGCAATTGAATTAAATATACACTTTATGAAGGAAGAAATTCAAATGGCCAAAAATGCATGAAAAAATGTCCAACATCATTAGCAATTAGAGAGATGCAAAACTACCCTGAGATTTCACCTAACTCCAAATAGAATGGAAATCATTTGAAACACAAGCAACAAATTCTGGTGAGGATATGGAGAAGTGGGGACTCTAAAACATTGTTGATAGGATTGCAAATTAATACAACCACGTAGGAAAACAGTATGGAGGATGCTCAGAAGAACGAACTTCCCATATGACCCAGCAATACCACTTCTGGGTATCTACCCCAAAGAAAGAAAGCCAAACTACCAAACTAATGCATGTGTATCTACATTCATAGCTGTACAATTCACCATTGCCAAACTATGGAACCAGTCAAGACGTCCATCAACAGATGAATGGATTATAAAACTGTGGGATATGTACACAATGGAATTATATTATGCCATAAAGAAAAACATAATTACATCATTTACAGGGAAATTGATGGAACTGGAGGACATTATTCTAAGTGAGATAAGTCAGTCACAAAAAATTAATCAGATGCTTTCTCTAATATGCAAAAGCTAGGGAGAAATTGGTCATAAGAGGAACATTAGATGAAGAAGGAAATTTTATAGATGAGCAAATGAGGTGACCTGAGATTGGAGGGGGGAAGAGTGAAATCCTCTACTGAACATAATGTACTTTAACAAATATATCAAAGTCAATCACCATGCAAGCATGAAAAGGAGGGAGGGAGAGGTAATGGGGTAGAAAATGGGTAAGGGCTAATTTGGTGATTTTTGCATGTATGTTTCTACCATCTTGTATCCCATTAAGATGTATGACTACAATGAACCAATTTAAAATTTTATAAAAGAAAAGAAAAGAAAAATTTTTTTTGTTGTTGTTGGTGGTACTGGGGGTGGAACTCAGGGGATTTCTAGCTCTGGGCTATACTCCCAGACCTATTTTATACTTTATTTGGAAACAGGGTCTCACTAAGTTGCTGAGAGCCTCACTAATTAGCTGAGGCTGGCTTTGAACCTGTGCGATCCTCCTGTCTCAGCCTCCCAAGCGCGGGGATTACAAGCGTGAGCCACCACGCCCGGCTTAAAAATATTTTTTCTATAAAAATAGTGAGGGTACTTTTGCAATGCTGCCAATCTCATTATTCATAATTCCATAATATCAAAATGTATATACAGCTAAATTAAGACCTTCAAAATTCATAAGACATACCCATATCTAGAAACTCTTTGGGAGAAACAGACAAATCCATAAGGATATTTTGGTATCTTAACATCTTTTTTCAGAAGCTAATTTTAAACATAACAAAATCAGTAAAAGACAAATTATCTGGATGATGTTAAACATTGTTATTTAATGGATATATTTGGCACTAAATCTAAGAACTCCAGAAAAATATCTTTTTAAATCTGCATGATAGGCTCACCAAGTTAGGCCACATACTGTGTCACAAAATAGTGACATTATCTCAAAAGAATGAAATCTTACAGAGCATGTTCTGTATTCATAATCTAGTTGAATTAGAAATCAATAACAATAAACACATTTGGAAAATCTTCACTGGGTTTTATATTAAATGCACTTGTAAATAACACCTGATCAAAGAAAATAATAATAAAGGAAATTAGAAAATGTGTCCAACTGAATGATAAAATAAACAGCATACCAATTTTGTGGTATGCTATCAAGAGTGCTTAGAAAGGAATTTATAAGTTTATATTTAGTCATTAGATTAAATCAATATTCACATTTTATGTCTACTACACTTACACTTTATATCTGATGACAAAATATTTTTGTTAAAATTCTTACAACATAATTAATTTTAGAATTTATTAACTTTATTTAAAAATACTATAATATATATTTTTCCTTGTTTTTAAATGAATTGTACTACTTTATAGCTTAAATTGGTACTGAGTAGAAGAGATAAGAAAAGGGTCTCTGTAGTAAGCACAAGATGAAAAAAAAAAAATCAATGCTTCTCCTAGTTTTGCTGACTGTAGGTTCCTCTGGTGCCATAATATCATGTACTCTAAGTTAGGGATTCTGGGGCAAGAAATTTGTTCAGCACAATTTCATCTAGTAGATAGTGCTGCTTAACTGTCCTGGGCTGAAGTTTGCAATAAATAATAAATAATAGACCAAATCTCAATACAGCTGAACAGCTGTCACCACAGTTAACAGTGGAGCCAATCACAAGGTCAGACAAATGTATAACTGGGTAGCATGTACAAACCCAGCTGCCAGAGCTAAGGCAATACCTCTTCTCATCTGGAGGCGATAGCTGCCAAGCCTTTTCCAGGAGCAGCTTTGTGTATTGACTTCAGGGCTCATACACAGAAAGACGGAAGAGTAAAATTTTGCACATTCAAGACTACTAGAAAGAGTAAGGAAAAATGTGTCTAGTTAATGTTGAAATTATTACTATATGGTTAATGATTTAAGTTTTGTCAAAATATGTGTGAAAGGTCTAGTTTTTGGTCCAAGTATTTTTTCTAAACAATCATAAGAATTAGAATTATGATTTAATGTTTTTAGTTTGCACATCTTTCATTGAGTTCGATTATTCAAACCTCTTTTCACAGAGGCTAAACTATTTCATTAATAGATATATATTGCTGAAAATTATTTATTTGAGAGATTTTAAGATCTCATCTATACTATATCAAACTAATGGCCTGACTGAAAATGATAATTTTATCACATGATTTGTCATTATCTTAGTATTTATAGTACATTGTTAAATAAAAAGATAACACATTAATATTTGGCATAAGTGTAAATACATTTCATAGAGGGAAAACAAAGACATGAGTGAAAGATAAAATTTTTAAATATATTTAGTCAGTGTGAATTCATGGTGGCATAACCTTTATTAATATATTTTTACCTTCAGGAGCTGAAACAGATGTAGTAGTTACTACAATTAGAAAGATATCTTCTGAAATACATCATAGAGCACCTGCTTTTTCATTTCAGGAAGTTACATAAACTCTTGAGTACATCTGACAGTTTTTGACAGTGGATAATGGCTCCATATTTACATGTTCAAGTAGATTAATTCATGAAACATTTTGCATTGATAGGTGTCTGCTGAGAGATAGTCCGCATTGAAAAAAACCAGATAACCTAATAAAAGTGGGCAGTTGAACTGAATAGACACTTCTCAAAAAAAGAGATACAAATCAACATTAAATGTATGAAAATGCATTCAACATCATTAGCAGTCAGGAAAATGGAAATCAAAACTAAATACACTGAGATTCTATCTAACTAGAGTTAGAATGGCAATTATCAAGGATACAAACAATAAGTGATGGTGAGGATGTGGAAAAATAGGAATTTCTATACAATGTTGATGGTATTCTACATTGTTACAGCCATTATAGAGATTAGTCTCCTTAAAAGAAGAGGAAAGGTACCAGCATGTGACCCAAACTATACTACTCCTGGACATCTTTCAAAAAGAATTGAAGTGATACTATATAGTAATATATGCATATCCGAGTTTATAGCAGCACAGTTTACAATAACCAAATATTGAAAGCACCTAGGTGTCCTTTAGTAGAAGAATGGTTAAAAAATATGGCATATACACACAATGGAATTTAATCAGCCATAAAGAAGAACAACATTTTCAGGAATATATATGAAACTAGCAAACATTGTGCTAAATATCATCAGCCAGTCTCCCAAAGTCAAGGGTTGCATATTTTCTCTCATACATAAAAACCAGATAGAAAGTAGAAAACATAAGGACTTTAAATAAATGAGGACTAAGGCCAGAAGAATAGTAGAGGGGACTGGAAATAAATTAAGAGAAGAAAAAAAGGGGGACCAAGGAAGGAAATAGTTCAAATAATGCTGTCAATATATGAAGGTATCACTGCTAATCTCACTAACATGTACAGAGAGGGGAGAGGATAGAGCATAATGTGAAAATTAACACACTGAGTGTTGTGTGCATGTTTGCTTGTATTATTTTAAACTATGATATATAATTAAAATTCACTAATAAATGTATACATTAAAACTAAAAATAAAATTGTAAGATAGTAATAGGTTTAGTATATTTTTTCTTTATTCATTTGTACAAAAAGATACAGTCAGTATTATAGTTATATTGTTAATGTAAATATACATTTATTTACATAACTTTTTTGTGATACTGGAGATAGAACTCAGGGACATTCCACCTTTGAACTACACCTCCAGCCCTATTTTTTCTTTTTATTCTTTATTTTGAGACAGGGTATCACTAAGTTGCAGAGAGCCTCACCAAGTAGCTAAGGCTGTCTGCAAATGACGATCCACCAGTCTCAGCCTCCCAAATCCTGAGATTGCAAGTGTGTGCCACTATGCCCGGCTTTATTTATATAATTTTAGGTATACCTTATATATGCACACATATCAAATATGAGCACTTCAATAAAAATAAACAGAATACTTCATCAGAAATTTCTCCAAAATGTTTTTTTCAGAAAAAAAAACCAAAAATATTAATGTGTAATACCAGAATGACTAAAATAAATTTTAATAAAAGCTCACTGAATATTTTTAACAGTGTACTTCTCATTGATAAAATAGTTGTATTTCCCAGACTGTGCAAAGAGCAGTATGAGATAAAACATTTTCAGAAAGACATTTAAGTATCAAATACATTAGGTATTTAATTATACATTTGACAAGTATTTCTTAATGAATTTTTTCTGTACTTAGGTACAGCAATTATTTTATGATTCATTTTAGTAAATATATTTTAATTGGTATATATATACATATATATATATGTATATATATATATATATTACATATTTCTGAATAGTACTCTCCATCTTGATTTTTCACCTTGTTTCTCTTAAATATATGCATCTATAAATAATTATTTAATGTAATGTGCAATTCATCCATTATTTGTAGTAGTTCTTGTGTTCAAAAGATTATTTCATATTCCTAGGTGTTGAATCCTTTCTTTTCTCTTCCAAAAAATTGTAATGCTTTTTCTTTCCAATTCACTTACATAGGCCTTATGAAATTAATTTTTGTTTATAGCATTTTGCAGAAGTAAATATTAAGTTTTCCAAATATATATCCAATTGCATTTTTAATTTGAAAGATGAAGAAAAATAATTTAGCTTTAATTGGCCAAATTTTGTTTCTGTTCTAAATTTCCACATTACTGAATGATACCTCTAGTGGAAGAACAAAAAGTAAGTGGATATACCATTTGAGAGTGAAATTCAGCTTTAACCAGATCACTGACAAATTAGGTGAAAACTATCTGCCCAAATTCTATCAATCACAAAGTTAAATAAATAAAAATCTCTATAGAAGATATAGATATTCCCTCAGCAAAAGTTTCAGATTATTTCTACAAATATTCATATTTAGTAACTAGCACACATTAAAAAATTATGGTGCATGACAGGAGACATGGACAAATAATAAAAAAAAATGATCAAAAGTTTATCTTGATTTGGATATATTGGACTAAAGCAATTATTTATTTATGTTTAAATTTTTATAATGGTGCATTGTAGATACATCTCAGTGGGGTACAAGATGGTGGAGGCATACATGCACCCATGCTCATTTAGCCCTTGCCCAATTCCCTTCCCATTCAATCCCTCTCCCTCCTTTTCATGTTTGGCTTAGTGATTGACTTTAATATGTTTGTGAATATACATTATGTACATTAGGGAACTACTCTCTTCTCCCTTTCCATCTCCCTCAGTTAGGTTGCCTTACTCGCTCATCTACAGTTTCTCCTTGTAGCATTCTTCCTATGACCCATTTCCTTCCCAGCTTCCACATATTAGGAAGAGCATCCGATTACTTACTTTTTGTGACTGACTAATCTCACTTAGCATAATGATCTCCACTTCCATCCATTTTTCTGTAAATGACGTTTTAAAACAATTTATATATATCACAAATACTTGAATTTATACAATACTAAAGATATACTTTCTTACTTTTGAAAGTAAGAAAGTAACTTCCTGAGGCAAGAGATGGCACACAGAATAAAGAGATAAATGAGAAAAGCTTGTAAGAAGAAGGATAAAGACACAGGTTTTGTGGAATAAGATGTCTGAAGGACTAGTGGCTGTAGATGGAGATTGGGAGTATAACATGTACCTCTGGGGCTGGAGGCATGATCAGAAAAGATTTTAACTTATCCTGCACCTACAATCTTGCCTGACACATGAGTTCCCGGCAGCAGGTTATGAAGACAACAGCAACGTTGCAGCTGTACTTGCTTACCATGGAAGTAATGCGAAATCTAAAGAATGGAAGATGTTTTCTGTTTGTTTTGTTAGTTTGCTCCTTTTCTCCATGTCTTTCGAAAATATTTGCCAGATCACTGGCTGGATGGTTAGAAAAATAGAAGGACTTCAAAGACCATATGCAGAAAATAATATAGCACTTGGAAGAAACAGTTTTCAAAGTTAACTTAAAAAGTTAGAAGATAAACTGGGCGTGATGGCGCATGCTTGTAATCTCAGCATTTGGGAGGCTGAAATGGGAGGATTGTGGTTTACAGAAATCCTCAGCCACTTAGTGAGGCCCTATGCAACTTAGTGAGACCCTGTTCTTTATTCAAAATAAAGAATACAGCTGGGCGTGGTGGCGCATGCTTGTAATCCTCATGCTTGGGAGGCGGAGACAGGAGGATCCCACAAGTTAGAAGGCAGCCTTTCTGGCTTAAGAGACCCTATTTCCAAATTAAAAAATAAATAAATAAATAATCAACAACAACAACAAAAAAAAAAACCGGTGTCTGGGAGTGTAGCCCGGAGGTAGAAGGGTTTCCATGAACCCCAATATCACACAAACAAAAAAAAGATAAAATGAAGAATAAAAAATAGGGCATGGGGGTATAGCTCGGAGGTCAAATACCCCTGGGTTCTACAGACACACACACACACACACACACACACACACACACACACATACACACACACACACACACACACAAATAAATAAAATTAGAAGATGACTACATTAAGAGCTGACAATAGCAATTCCTCTGAAGAGTGTGTATTTAACCAGTATTACCACATTATAATACTCAATGTTTTAATTTTTTAATTGGAAAATACAATTCTATGTCATAAAATATGAAAATAATAACCCAATTAAATATAACAGAAAGCTTTATTTTTTACCTTTTAACTTTTTTGTTTGTACATTATAGTCTCACAGCATAATGTAGTTCAGAGCCATAGGAACATTCCTGTAGATAGCACTTGGTGAGTTTTCCCAGGGATCATAAAGAGGGATACAACCAACACCTTTTCCAATAAGAAGAATCAGAATCAAGGGAATTTTGGCAATTTAATAAAAGCCACAAACATCTTCATTTATAATTCTGATGTTAAAGAACCCTTTATTCTATCACATTTTAAACACATAGGTAGTGAATTCTGTGATAAGCAGTATTAATTCCCAGTTCTTATAGTACCATTGTACTTTTGAATATATAAAGTGACTAAAAATTTTATGCATAATTTTTTCACGATTTTTAAACATTTATTGGTGCATTAGTTTTACATCATAATGTCCTTCACAGTGGTAGTTATATACGTGCACACTGTACTTGGTGAGATTTCCCCTGGCTCTCTCCCAACTCTTTCTGCCTTGCCAATACATGATACTGTGAATAGCATTGGTATACTCACATATGTACATAATGTCAAAGAAAATTATTTCTTTATTAATTTTCCTTTAACCCCATCCTTTCCTAGATCACCTCCCTCACTCCACTGGGGCTTCTACTCCATTATCTTAAGTCCCTCTTGTATCCTTTACTTTCTGTGACTCGCTAATCTCACTTAACATAATGTTCTTCAGGTACATTCATTTTCTTGTAAGTGATATAATTTTGTTCTTATTTATTGCAGCATAGAATTTAGTTGTGTGTATATCTCATAATTTTGTGATCGATTCATCTGTTGTTGGATACCTAGGTTGATCCCATAATTTCAATATTATGAATTGTGCTATTATAAACATAAATATGCATGTATTACTATAATATTCTGATTTCAGAACCTTGGGAAAGATACCCAGAAGTGAGATAGCTGGATCATATAGCAGATCCATTCTAAGTTTTCAGAGGAACTTCTACACTCATCTTCATAGCAGCTGTACTGATTTGCAATCCCAATCCCAATAGGAGTATAAAAGAGTTTCTAGTTCTCCATATCCTCACCAAAATTTAACGTAGTTTGACTTTTTGATGATTTCTTTTCTTTTTTTTTGTGGGTCTGGGGATGGAACCCAGGGGCATTCAACCTCTGAGCTATACCCCCTGTCCTATTTTTTATTCTTTATTTAGAAACTGGGTCTCACAGAGTTGCAGAGGACTTCACTAAGTAGCCGAGGCTTACCGCGATCCTCCAGGTCTCAGCCTCACGAATGCTGGGATTACAAGTGTGCGCCACCATGCCCGGCTGACTTTTTGACAATGTCTACTCTGATAGAGGTTAAATGGAATTCCAGTGTAGTGTTGTTGTTGTTGTTGTTGTTGTTGTTGTTGTTGTTGTTGTTGTTGTTTTTGCAGGTCTAAGGATGGAACCCATTCGATCTCTTGCCCTATTTTTTATTCTTTATTTTGAAACAGGGTCTCAATAAGTTGCAGAGGGCCTCACTAAGTAACCAAGGATGTCCATGAACCGTGATCCTCCAGTCTCAGCCTCCCGAATCCTAGGATTACAAGTGTAAGCCACCAAGCTATTCTTGTAATTTCAGTGTAGTTTTAATTTGCATCTCTCTGATTGCAAATGGTGTTGAGCATTTTTTTAAGTATTTATTGGCTATTTACATCTCTTCTTTTGTCAAGTGTCTTCTTTAGTTCAACTGCCCATTTCTTTAATGGATTATTAGTGAGTGGGTTTTTTAGTATTTTTAAGTAATTTTCATATTGTAGCTATCAGTCCTGTATCACAGGAATAGCTGGCAAAGATCTTCTCCCATTCTGAGCAAACCTAGATATCAGATTTACTAGATATAAACTTTAACCAATCATCTTCAATATATTTAAAGAAAACTAAATGGAAAGAGTGAAAGAAAATAAAAATGACAATGCACTAAAGATAGACAATATGAATTAAAAATATAGAAAGCACTTCAAGCAAAAACATCAAAATTTACATTTGTCTGGAGTATATCCTATATATTTTACAGGATATATTGTATATCACACCAAAAAAGAAGTCTTAATTTAAAAAGACTAAAATACAAAATGCTATTTTTGACCATGGTAGAATGAAGCTAAAAACAGGTTAAAATAAAATCTGGGAAATTCACAATTATGCAAAACATTTAAAATATTTAAAAAAATCAAAGGTTTAAAGAAAAAAAATACAAGGGTAATTATAAGATGCTTAGGGACAAATTACAACAAAGCATGAATATAAAACTTACTGCATGTAGCAAAAGCCTTGCTCAGAGAAAAGTTTTTAGCTGTACATGCCTAATAATAAAAAAAGAAAGGCCTCAAATAAGTAATATAGAGTTATATCTTTGGAAAGAGAAAATAATATCTAACAAAACAGAAAAATTAGCCAGAGAGAAGAAAATAATAAGGCTTATAGTACAAATAAATAATATGGAATATAATAATAACAGAGATTATCCACATAATAAAAATATATTTTTTCTGAAAATCAAAAAAGTGACAGACCTTTATCTAGACAAGTATAGCAAAATAGAGATACAAAAATCTAAAATCACAAGTGAAATATTACATTATTTAATATTAAATAACACAAAGGAATGTTCGCTGCAGAATTTCAGACAGAGAATCTTACTATGTGCTGTATGTGATCTTTAGATGATACTTTTCAGTACATTATTCTTATAGTGAGTATTATCAGTACAAAAGTTGGTTCAACCTTCCTGAGATAATTTAGCAGTTTTTTTTTACTCTCTTCTGATTTTAAACCATTTACTATTATTTTCCCCCCAGCTGGAGAGTTTAATAATTTAGCTACTTATTACCAGAAACAGTAAATACGCATTTCAAATTGTATCTTTAAACACCATACTGCTATAAAGTTGACATACATCTCCTATTGCATATACTCAAAAATTTCTCCCAGGGAGTACAGCTAAAAGTAGAATTGATGTGTCACAAGACATTATTATAGTATCTACTTTGGTAGATATTGCTTAGTCATTCTTCAAATAACTGAGAGTCTGGTATACTATTTCTAGTATTTTTCAATTTCTCTATTTGTATTATCAGCAATAAAAAACAAAATCATATAGGTAATTTGGCACTGTATTTCCTTTCTTTAAAATCATATCAAGTTTTCTTGTGGTTGAATCTCTTTTCTTAATTGCCATCTGTGCTTTTTTGTTTACTTTAACTTTCTAATTAATTTCACTATTTTTATATTTTTACTTTGCTCATATAAGAGGTATTGCAAATAAAATCTTTTAGTCTATGGCTTGTCTGACTTTTTTGTGATCTCTTCAAGAATTAAATCTGTTATTATTTCACAGTATTTCATATCACTTATTGTTTTCATTGTGATTTATTCTTTTTATGTATTTTCTAAGATCACAAAAATATTTATGGTTAGTTTGATGAAAGAAAAGAGACATTTGGAGACATCTGAAAGTGTAGACAAAAGAGTGAAGCTGAAGAAATGACATTATGTACTAATTAAAGAAATGTTAAACTTGGGGGCACTACTTGCCTTCATAAATAATAGAATAGCTTACTATTTTCCTCTCAATCTAGGTATAACTTTTGTAGAACATTTCAGGCCACTTTACCTAATATTTTTGTCTGTGTGACTACAGAATGGTTTAGTTGAAAGTTTATCATGTGAAATATGTATGAGTTTTCTTTTCATTTCAGAAAGCTGAAATGCATGGCTGAGTTACTATTGAAAAAATGGGAAATGTACCTGGTGGTTCCAGTTCAAACTATGACATTTACTTTGATGTAATAAACATGACTTCGAAGTAATTGATTATTATTATTTGATCCCTATGAATTTTGCTTCAATTAATTTTTCAAAGAAGTCTACTAATAAAATCATAAATGAGATCTTTCGTTTCATGTTTTCTATTTGAATTCCCTTTGACTATTAAATAAGTATCCATTTCATTTTGTCCTTTACTACTCTGCAGATATTAAATGCACATAAGGAAAACTTCTTATGAACATTTTACAAATAATCTTTACTCCTTTAAACTATGAACTACACTATAAAAGTTTTCTGCATGTTTTTTAAACATGCAGAAAGTTTCAAAAACTCATCATTTCATGAATTTATTTACCAGATCTTGCCATCTTTTCTTTACTTTGTATTTTTCAAGTCATAGAGCCATAGAATTATAATGTGATATGAGAAAAAAAATGAATTTATATAATAAGATTTTTTCTGTAAATATTCTGGCAGATTAATTTTTCCCAATAAAGTTAAAAGAAAGTAAATTAACATGGATCACTGTGAGCTAAACATTATTATAAAAATCATATTTAGAAATATTTTTTATTGGTGCATTGTAGTCATACGTCTTAATGGGGTACAAGATGGTAGAGGCATACATGCACACATCACTTATTTAACCCTTCCCTAATTCCTTCCCGATTCCCTCCTCCTCCCTCCTTTCATGTTTGGCTTAGTGATTGACTCTGACATGTTTATGAATGTACATCATGTATTTTAAAAAATTCCCTCTTCTCTCCTCCCATCTCCCTCAGTTAGGTCACCTTATTTGAATATAAAAATAATTATTTACTTGAATTAAGAAAAGGGTTTTAAATATCTTAAATTAGTAAAATATCTCTATCTTTTTATTGAGATAAAATTAACAAATGAAATGATATGTGTTCATAATATCAAAGTGATTTTTTTTTTTTGTTTGGTGGTACTGGGGTTCCTGGAAGCCCTTTTTCAGCTACACTCCCAGAACTATTTTCTTTTTATTTTTGGAAACAAGGTCTCTTAAGCCAGCGTGGCTGGCTTCGAACCTGCGAGATTCTCCTGTCTCCACCTCCCAAGCCCAGGAATTACAAGCGTGCACCACCATGCCCGGCGTTAAAAGTGATGTTTTGATAAAGTTGTACATTTTAAAATAATTAGCACGCTAGATTATATATGTTTGTATGTATATATAAATATATAAATATAAATATACATATATATTCACTGCCTTACAGAGTTATCTATTTGAGAGACTATGCAAATAATACTCATATCAGATATCTAATATAAATATATTATTGTTAACTATAGTCACCATGTTATATACTTTATCTCAAGAACTTATAAAACTTTTGACCAGTAGTAGCTCCCCATCTTCCTCACTCCCTGTACTAGTAACCACCCTTTAACTCTGCTTCTATGAATTTTGCCTTTTTTAGAGTTCATATACAACTGAAACTAAACATAATTTGTCTCTTCATGTATGGCTTATTTAACTTAGCATAATGCTATCCATGTTCATTTATGTTGTTATAAATGGTAAAAGTTTTCTCTTTCTTTCTAATATCCAGCATATGGAAACAAATCAAACTCTGTTGAAAGATGAATGAACAAAAATATATAGAAATATATAGTAATATATGTGATAGAATAATATTCAGTTCTTTTTATACTAATATAATATGAGCTAAAAGAAAAACCTTGAATTTAGAACCCACACATTATCCCCTTTAAGATATTTAGTAATTATTTAAAAATTTCAATGTGTGGTAATCTTTTCAACTTTCTGCATAAAATATCAATTATATATAAATGAATGTAATTTAACACATGTATATAAATAAGTGTCTTTAGACACATGGATTCATGTCAATGTGTAAATACATATATATGTGTATATATGTATATATATGTATATATGTATATATATGTGTGTGTGTATGTATGAGTATATATACAGAGAGAGAGAGTATCAGACATATACATGTCTATGTAGAGATAGTAAACATATATGAAGAAAGAGAATGATGGGGAAAATGTGGAATTTTTTATACATAATATATTTTAGTTGAACCCTAGATTAGCAATCTCATTTTAAAGTTTGATTAAAAGACAACAAGTCCATATGTAACATATTTGTTAGTATTTGATGAGTCTTACTGACTTTTATTACCACAGATGAGTATTGAAGGAAGCTGTATGGTTGTAACTTAAAAATCATCTCTGTAATATAAAAAGCAGAAATTATTGAAGAAATTCTGATATATCAACAAAGTTTGTAATCACCAAACTTGGGAGGCTAAGACAGGTTCAAGACCAACCTCAGCAACTTAGTGAGACTGTTTCCAAATAAAATATAAAACTGGAGAGAAGATGTAGTTCAGAGATAGAATTTCTTTGGGTTTAATCCCCAGTGCCACATGGAAAAAAAAAGAGTGAATAAAACTTTTTTTATGTAATACTCATTGTTTCATTAAATTTTTGTTGTAAATTCTACTAGTAGGAACATCTAAATATAAAATAAATTTGCATTATTTCCGACTCATAAAAATATGCTAATATACATAAGGCTTAGTAAAAGTCTATTGGTAAGATGTGATTTTTTTCTTAAGGCTTTTAAATAAAGTTCAATTGTTAATAATAAGAGAAAAATAATTTCAGAGTTTGTATGAAGAATGTTAAAATAGGGTTTCATGTCTTTGTCAAGTATTACACCATCTCTCAGTACTTTTTTTTAAGGTACTGGGGCTGGAACTCAGGGGCATTGTACCTCCCGGCTACACCCCGAGTTCTATTTTTTTAGTCCTTTTAATTTTGAAAAATGTTCTCATTGAGTTATGAAGGGCTTCACTAAGTAGCTGAGGCTGTCCTCACACTGTGATCCTCCTGTCTCAGCCTCCTGAATGCTGAGATTACAAGTGTGTGCCACCATGCCCGGCTAGTACTTTTTTCATAGCAATTCATATTTTCAGACATAGTCGCATTCTTGTGTTGCACAGTCCCCATTCCAAACCAAGGTTCTCATGGAGGCAGTATCCACTGGTGTAGCTCTCTTTCCAGGGACGAAAATTGCATCTTCTTTGACTATATTCCATTAGAAGACTACTTAAGGAGTACTGTGTGTCTCAAATGTCTAATGATGCTTTAGTGAAATATTCCACACACTGTTGATTTATTGATCCTTTGCTATCAATTTTTTCAGACATTCTTCTAACAAACACTAAACCATGCAGTACATCTGAGTGATTAAGAGCCAGGTTTCTGGCAGAACAGATAAATCATCACAAAGACTTGCAACACCTGAAGGTAGCACCACCCAAAAGGGACAAAAGGAAGAATAAATACATAAGAAAACTTTTTGTATATTGTTTTTCTATATTCTTTTTTCTTTTATTCTTTTTCTATATTCTTTCTCTTTATTTCTATGACCTCCCTTTGTCAAACATTATTTGAACTCATATGTAAACAGCCTGAGAAATGAAAACTGTAGGGAATAGTATCTGGATAGAAAGGTGGAGAGTTGCATGTACACACACACACACACACACACACACACACACAAACACACACACCAGAAGCAGAGAAAGACACAAAAAGAAAATTACTACTCTTTTCTGATGATGAGAGAAATTTTTGTTTTATTTTATATAACTCATTACCTAAAGAAGAGTTTATTTCTTTGACCATTTACTTTTACATATCAATAGTCAGATATTATCCAAAATATGCAAATCAAAATGTAAGCGTGTGAAACAAATCCCATAACAAGAAATAATGATAACAAATAAAGAGTACTATGACTGAATTCATGGGTTAAACAAAAATAGTTAATTTTGCTTCATGGAATCAAGGGAAACTCAAAGAATATTAAAAGATATCTGAGACTTAGATGTCATAAAAATGAGAGCGCATAGGATAAGAAAACAATAGAATATTTTTTTGGAGTGGAGGGGGTACCAGAGCTTGAACCCAGAGGTATTTTGCCTTTGAACTACACCCACAGTACTATTTCATTGTTTACTTTGAAATAGGGTCACACTAACTTGCTGAAGCTAGTTTTGAACCTATGGTACTCCTATGTGAGCCTCCCAAGTAGTGGGATTACAGGCATGTGCTGCCAAGCTTGGCTCAACTATGGAAGGATGTTGATAGGATGTAAATGTTGGCTACAAGGAAGAAACTATCACAAAAATGCTAACACAGGGAAGCCAAATAAAATATTATGGAGAACATGTATTCCGTGATAAGGAATTTTAATTTAATTCCATAATCATTGAAATAATCGGATAAGATAATTAGCTTTCTACGATAGAGGAACTGTTCATCCAGAAATGCAGTCTTGTTTACAAAGCAACAAACTGAAGGCTGGATACCACTGAGAGCTCAATATGATACTCATGAAAATCAGGGAGAAGCAAGCATGTGAGAGAAACGGGACACCTTCTGCAACTCAAGATTAATCTGTACCTACCATCCCTTGTAGTAAACTACTTTTAATCATTTTTGAGTAATAGGCAATGTGTTAATGTGTCTCTATGGAAATATATAAAAATATTGGCAGAATATGTTGGTGATAGTATACTTCTTTATGAGGGTGTTTTAATCATGAAGATATTATAATTATTAGAATAAAATGCCTTATAATTATTAGGACAAAAATCATCTGAACCTTTAAAAATTGTAGAACTTAAGTCATACTCCTAAGGTTGTTAGTAGGTGTATGCAAAACAGTTTGTAGCCTTATACCAGTGAGTTGTTAATGTAGGCACTTGATAAATGTTTTGGTTCATCCCATTTTTCTTCTCACTATTATTCTTACTATTATCTGTAATGCTTATCTATTAAACTTTATTAAAGAAAATAATGTTTGAATTCCAAAATGTTGTTCTATGTGAGTTAGGAAGCTATTTTGTTTAGTTTTATGCACACACACATAAGCAGTAACAATTTTCTCCTGTTGATGTAAATATTGTATTGCAAAGATAATATTCTTTGAACAAACTCAGGAACTTATATTGTCTAGTTTATCAAAACATGGCTCCATTGTCATACTTCTCTAAAATAAAATGTAGGAATGTAAAATATCATTTTTTGCCAGTGTAGTTTACAGAAGCTCTTGTGTTCAGCTATTCATTCACAGATAGGAATATTGAAAGACTTTATTCTAAGCCTACAAAGAAGCTTTTCTTTAGATCAATTTATTTGAACAATTGCTGAGTAAAGCAGACCAAGCTGTAAATATAACATGCTCACTAGAAATACATTGTTTAAAGAGAAAATAAATATTGCATAATTTTTTAGGTTGTTCATTCAAAATCTAAAGCAGCATCTGTTTAAGAATGAATAAATAGATTTTCTATTCCAGGGAATTTTAAACAAAAAAACACAACAGAAAGGGGACCTTTCACTTATGATCAATAAAAGTCTACATAACAAACAACACTTTGCTCTCTTAGCAATAAAGACTCTTTTTTTTCCTCAGGAACCAATACCTAACGAACAAAGATTGAAGAGAAAGATCTATTGTTTAGACCAATTACACTGAAGAGAAACATAAATAAAGGCTGTAGCTTTGTGTCACTCTCAAACACATTTCTTGAACAAGAAATCTAAGGAACTATAGCTATGAAGCCTCAAAAAAAGTAAAATAAGACATAAAAAATAGTATGCACATCTATTTCTCTTATTCACTTCTATCTTGAACTAAAAGATTAAGAATAAAAAAACTAAAGTAATTTGATTATCTTAAAATGATCGCATGAGAAGGTAAAAACCTTAAAAATGAAATAATTGCATATTGGTAATTGGATTCGTCAGTATGTATACTTACTTAATTGCATAGAAGAATTTGAGTAATCCATTATATTTTTAAAGTCTCTCATGACATCTGTCTCTTTCCAGATTATCACACTATATTCTTTGTCCTAAAGGTTTGCTGCTTTTCTATAACTACATATCAAATCTTTACTTGAGCTGATGTATTTTTGTATGCTTTTCTCTAATAGAATTAGATGCTATATCAGTAGATTTTAATGACCTATTATCTGTAGGCCTGCAAAGATGGGAAGATATTAATGCTGACTCAGCTCCCGGTGGTGGATGTTGCTATCATTCAGTGGGGATGAAAGGCCAAAGAGAAGCAAGTTCTCATGGAAATATAATATTCAGATGTTGGAAACTTGTATTTCTTGTTTTTTGGATTATCTAACTGTAGATATCTAATACACAGTTTCGAAAACAATGTACAAATTTCAGAAAAAAAACAGACGGAACTTTGTGTGTGTGTGTGTGTGTGGGGGGTGTCTGGGGATGGAACCCAGAGGCATTTGACCTCTGCGTTACTCCCCATGCCCTGTTTTTTATTCTTTATTTTGAAACAGGTTTTTATTCTTTATTTTGAAGCTTAAATTGATTTATACTTGTTTAAAATAATATAAAAATTATATTTTTTATTTAGAAAAGCCAAGTATGATAATTTTTATCATAATTTTACTGCTAGCTTTAATATCTGGAATTAAGTAGATGATCGTAGAGTAAAGGTGACAATTAGAAAATGTATCTGAAGTTTTAGTACTAAATTAAAAAGATGAGAAAGTAGTGTCCATTAATATGATGAATAATAATATATATTGAGAGCCGGGCGTGGTGGCGCACACTTACAATTCCAGTACTTGGGAGGCTGAGACAGGAGGATACAGATTCATGACCAGCCTCAGCTACTTAGTGAGATCCCCCACAGCTTAGTGAGACCCTGTTTCAAAATAAAGAATAAAATCAGCCTGGAATGTAGTTCAGAGAGAATATGCCCCTGAGCATATATATAATCACTTATATACATACATATACAGAGAGAGAGAGAGAGAGAGAGAGAGAGAGAGAGAGAAGGAGGGGAGGAGGGGGGAGAGAGAGGGGGGGGAGAGAGAGAGAGAGAGAGAGAGAGAGAGAGAGAGAGAGAGAGAGAGAGAGAGAGAGAGAGAGAGAGATATTATACATTTGAAATGTATTTTAGCCGGGCATGGTGGTGCAAATTGTAATCCACGCGTGCTTGTGAGGCGGAGACAGGATGATAGTACAGGTTCGAAGCCAGCCTTGTTGGCTTAAGAGACCCTGTTTCCAAATAAAAAAAATATAAAAAAGGTCTGGGAGTGTAGCCCTAAGGTAGGAGATTTTCTAGGAAACCCATTACACACACACAAAAATAATGTGTTTTAAAAGTATTTCATTTTTTATCATAAATTTGGGTATATTAAACAAATATTCTGGCAGTTATTAACCGTCCCCTAAACTTTCCCTCCTTTCAAAAGTTTCTTTATTTTACATTTTTATTGGCTCCAGAAAACCACTATCAGATTGATACCTTGTATCATTTTACTATATTTATATATGATAATATTAACCTGCTTTATAATATTTTCAGTGTGAAAAAATATAATGAAAGTAAAATTATCCATGCTGGTAATTTGAAGAAAAATCACTATCTCAAATATTTATCAAAGCTAACTTTAAATATGGCCTAATATAATTAATACAAAGAAGTTTACATTTTCAAAATATTTTAAAGTATGCATAAGTGAAGTTCCTTCATTTTTGTTGTATTATATCTATCTTCATATCTATCATCTATCATATGTCTATGATAATCTAGAGGAATTTCTCTATGGTATAAGTTCTGTTAAAATGGTATAGACACCAAAAGACACCTTTCCACTGCCTTTTCATGCAGAAAAAAACTTGACTCATTTTAATACTATATTATTCAGTTATATAAAATTATTTCTTCATGTTATATTCTTTGATGCTCAAAGTCCTAATTTTCAAATATTTATAATAATAGATTCTTTTATAGCCATCCTCTCCTCTTGGATATCTGTCATAATCCTGTTGACAACTTTTGTTGTAAGATACATGTAATACCATATCTCAGTTCTTGAACAACTCGTTTCCAGTAACAATTCTTTTCCATCAATTCAGAGATCTATGCCTTATGTATGTCTTTAAACCTGTAACTGCTTTAGCTGGAAAATCAATCATGCCAGTATTTTATTTCCTAACTCCCTCACTTCTCACTTTATAGATCATTCACTCAACTATTCCTACTCTGACTTAACAGAAATCCTTATTCTTCAAAAAAATATCCCAATGCAAAAATCCTCTCCTCTATTACTGTGATCTCTTCTACAGTTTATCTTCCATGACTCATGGTTCAATATTAGTTTTATTATTTTAAAGCACTGCATATTTTTCCCTTTCCATTACACTAATCTTAAGAATGATGATTTCTATCTCCATAAATTATAAAGACACATTATTCTCAGTATGAAATGAGCATTGTAAAATTGAAATAATCCCTCATCATTTCAATTCTAGGCAAGATATCTGGTCAACTAATCTTCATTCAATTTCAACCCTTTCAAAGATTGTTAATGCACTTCAAAACATATTTATCTCTTTTCAGTAAGACAAGTAATCACCATCTCTAAAAGCCAAACATATAAACCTACTTTCACATGTGCATCCAAATCTGTCCTGTTATAAACAAAGTGGCTTTCTTATGCCATTGTTTTGACTCTTTGTTTGGGTTACATGTCTTCTTCTTTTTCAGAAATATCATTCTGTCAAATTATTTTCTCTCCCTTCCTCCTCCATTTATTTTCCTTCTTCAAAGCTTTCTATGACTTATGATAATTTACCTTGCATATTGTCATTAAAATATGACAAGGCTATCAATTTTAGGTATATATACACTGTTATTTAGGGATAACTTTTATAAATAATTTCAAAGATACTACTCTGCTCTACACTAAAGACATTTAATTTTATGCAAAATAATAATCTCTTTAAAACATTTGTGTTGCTGCTTATTGGTGTTGTTGGTCACAAAGTTATTATAAATTTTATCAAGATTAGTATTATTTTAGAATTTTCTACTTTTGTTTTTATTATAGTTAATTATCTATAAAATACAAGTTGCAACCATTTTAAGTGTACAATTCAGGGGCACTAATAGCATTGCTAATGTTTGGAAAATGTTACCATAATCTATAGCCAAAATATTTCATCATTTCATTACCTCAAATAGGAACACCATAAAAAATAATGTTATCATTCCTTCCCCCAGGACCTAGAAACCTCTCCTTCCTTCCTTCCTTCCTTCCTTCCTTCCTTCCTTCCTTCCTTCCTTCCTTCTTACCTTCCTTCCTTCTTTCCTTCCTCCCCCTCTCTCTTTCTTTGGAAGTTTGTCTTTTCTTGATATTTCTGTAAGTTCTTTAAAAAAATATTTGTCTTTTTGTCCTTATTTCACTTTTTTTTTGTTGTTGTTGGATGAGAAAATTCCACAGTGTGTATATTCCATCTTTTGTTTATTTATCTGTTGATGGGTTTTTTGACTGATGAATAAAGCCATGATGAGCAGTGGCATGCACATATCTATGTTTCAATTCTTTGGCATATGTACCTAGAAGTAGAATTATTTCAATCATAGAAAAAATTTTCAGTTGTTTTCCACAATGACTGTAACATTTCATATGGCTAAAACTGTATACAAATATACCAGTTCCTTCCAATACTTCTTTAAAAAAAAATTACCATCCCAGTAGGTATGAAGTAATCTCAATGCATTATTAATGTGCATTTCTCTAATGACTACTGATGTGAGAATGTTCCCATGTTCTTATTGGCTACTGGTATATCTTTTCTGGATATTGTCAGTATACTTCCTTTGATCATTGAGTCATATATACTTTTGTGGCTGAGTTTTAGGCATATTTATATATGTTGGCTCTTAAGTACTTATGAGTCAGGTGACATATTTTATATCATTCTGTGGGTCTTTTCACTCTCTTCATAGTATCTTTTTTGTTTTGTTTTGTTTTGTTTTAGTACTGGGGATTTAACTCAGGGGCATTCTACATCTGAGCAAACCCATCTGAGCAGCTCTATTTTTTATTCTTTATGTTGAAACAGGGTCTCACTAAGTTACAGAAGGCCTCACTAAGTACCTGAAGCTGGCCACAAACCCCGATCCTCTGGTCTCAGACTTCCATGTACTGGAGTATCAAGCGTGTGTTACCATGCTCATAGTATCTTTTGATACACAAAAGATTTCAATTTTGGTGAGTTTCACTTTCTCTACTTTTTTCCTCATACTTTCTGTGTCATATTCAAGAGGATATAATCAAATCTCAAGATATTAATACTTATAAATATGTTTTATGATGTTAAAAAGTTTTGATGTTAGCTCTTATATTTATGTCACTGATTCACTTTGAGTTAACATTTTGTGTTATGTAGAGTAGAAGTCTAACATTAATTTGCATGTGAAAAGCCAAGTTTCCCAACATCTTGTACTGAAGATGCAGCTCTTTTCTCATTCAGTGGAATGATCTGCCTCTTACAAAACAATCCATAAATACATAGATTTATTTCTGCACTCCCGATATCACTGAATTCATTTCTTTATCTCTCACTATGTCAGTATAAAATGGTTTTGATCAGTGTTCCTTCATAATGTGTTTAAAAATTGTGAAGTGTATTTATCTTCTTTTTCAATCTTATTTTGACTATTTGAGTAACCTTGTAATTTCATATAATTTGAGGATAAGCTTTTCATATTTCTTCAGAAAAAGATGTCATTATTTTGATATGAAGTGGGTTGATTCTATAGATAACTTTGAGTGGGATTAACATCTTGAAATATTAAGCCTTTCTACCAGTGAATATGAGGTGTCTTTTCACTTGTTTATAAGGTCTTTGAATTCTTTCAGCAATTATTTATCCCCACCCAGTGGACAAATTTTTTCACCTCATTGTATAAGTTTACTTCTATGTATTTTAATTTCATAGATGGTACTGTAAAGGAAGTTACTTCCTAATATCCTTTTCATATTTGCTACAGATTTTTCGTGTGTGTGTGTGTGTGTGTGTGTGTGTGTGTGTGTGTGTGTGTGTTGATCTAAAACCCTGCAATTTTCCTGAATTTGATTCTGGATGATTTATTGTGAACTTGGGGGATTATTCTACATATTAGATTAGGCAATCTGTGAATAGGTATTGGGGAATTTATTATTATTATTATTAGTAGTAGTAGTAGTAGTAGTAGTAGTAGTAGTAGTATGTGTGTGTGCATGTAACTGGGGTAACTGAGGATTGAACCCAGGCATATTCTACCTCCAAGCTACATCCCACCCCTACTTTTTAATTTTTTTATTTTATTTTGAAACAGAGTCTCACTAAATTGCAGAAGGCCTTATTAAGTACCTGAGCCTGGCCATAAACCTATAATCCTATAGTCCCAGACTCCCAAGTAATGACTGGGATTGCAAAGTGCCAGTATGCCCAGCTTAATTACTTATTGATTGATTGCCTAGCTTCTCCGGGTAGAACTTTTACCATTTTGAATAGCACGGGTGAAAATGGACTTTTAAAATTTTTGCCCCGATAGTAGTTGGAAACTCTCTTTTTTACTTTTATTACCATATGTGAGGGAGAAAAAAATGGAATAAAGTGTGTTTTTTTTAATCTTGAAGAAAATGTGCTTAGTTATTAAAATAATAAAGCAAAACATAGTGAGTGTACATCATTTGCACTCAATAGAATATGTTCACATATCAAAAAGATTGCACATATCTGAACCTTGTCCATAACCAAGTTGATCCGACACCAGTTCTTTATGAGGAATCATAACGTCCCATAAACCTGACTAGAAAAGCAATTACTGTTCTGACCATTATTTCCTCATGTTTAGTTCTTGAGTGGACCTTCAAAGATTTTTCAAACTTTATTGCTTTACTGCTGAGTTTATAATCATTTACAAAGTTATCTTCACTTCAGTGCTAAGGATTAAAATAACTTTGAAATTTTACCTGGGCCCTTCTAAAGAACAGTAAATTTGCATAAGATACAATTATATTAATAAAATTATTTTAAAGATATAGAATTAGATAAATAAAGGTGTATTTTTAATTTTTTTGTTTCTGTTTTTGTTTTTGCGATACTGGGAATGGAACCCAGGGACATTCTACTTCCGAGCTGCACCCCCAGTCCTATTTTTTAGCCCATTTATTTATTTATTTATTTATTTATTTATTTATTTATTGCGGGTCTGGGGATGGAACCCAGGGGCATTCGACCTCTGAGCTACACCCCCTGCCCTATTTTTTTAATTCTTTATTTTGAAACCGGGTTTCACTGATTTGCAGAGGGCCTCCATAAGTAGCTGAGGCTATCAGCGAACCGCGATCCTCTGGTTTCAGCCTCCGGAATGCTGGGATTACAAGCGTGCGCCACCATGCCAGGCTTAGCCCTTTTATTTTTGAAAAAGGGTTTCACTGAGTTGGGAAGGTCTTCACTAAATTGCGGAGGCTTTCCTTCTTTCATTTCTGCCTCCTGAAGGCTGGGATTACAAGGGTGTGTAAGAGTGTTTTTGAAACTCAGTTGTTTCAGACAGTAAGACCATAGCTGAAGTACTTTTTCTTCTGTAACTTCATGATAGAAACATTATATTAACCTTAAAAATACAAAATAAATAGAACAAATTAAAAACTTTATAAGTTTTAAATAATTAAAACAATTCAGGAATCTCAAATGTACCATTTTAAACATAATAACAACTACAAAAGAAAACCCCCACAAACAACAAATGTTAAAAAAAAAAAAAGTATGTGACTTGGGGTTTGTTTGCAGGTGGAATAGATAAAATGTCGAAACTATTTGCAAACATTTGCAAAATATTACAACAAATGGTATTTTAATGAAATGGAACAATGATTATATTTTTTAAAATTTTATAAAATAATTCTATTTATTCCTAGATGGGAAAAAGATAAAAATTCAAATGATGGTGTCGACTAATGGCACATCACTTTCACATCATATTAAAATTCAAAAATCATTAAGTTGAAACATCCTAATTTTGGGACGATCAGTTATAATACCAATAATTTATATGACTTTAAAGGAGTTCTTTTTTTTTTTTTTTTGTCATTTTGGAACCGAGGATCAAACCCAGAGCACCACACCTGCAAAGCAGTGCTTTGCCACTGAGCTGTATTCTGGCCCCTAATTTATATGACTTTAATAATAAAAAAAATCTTATGGCTAAATTTTCAAAATTTTCTTTACAGTAAGATTTCCATTTTATGCTTTGTACTTTAGTGAAATGAAATGTTAGTTAACTCATACAATGAGAGTAAGGACAACATTTCACAAGGTGATTATAGAGAAAAATAAATAGAAAAATATTGTGTCACTGATTAATATTATATTTTCTTAAACGATGTATGGCTAGAAATATAGATGTAAGGTTTATGTAGATTCATCCTATCTTAGAATCCAGGTTATATTATTCATTTACCTACTAGAAGCTTCCACCTGGTACATGTGTATAAATTGAGCAGACTTCTATCAGCTGACAAAATTTAACAAATTCTTTGTTAGAGATAGCCTGTACTTCACTATTTAGCTTGTACTTCTTGAATATATTACAGGTAGATAATGAATTTAACATACTATCCAGTTTCTAATACTTTGAAAATAATGGCATATCTTCTTAGTCATTTTACCCGAATATTTTCCCTATTTCTTAGGAAAAAATTTACAGTGTACAACTTTTCTGGAAACATTATTAAATGAATTACTTTTACAAAGCAGAGCTATATTTGGATCAACATATATTTTATCCTCAATAGCGTATATAATATTCCTTATAGTTTTAAAACTCACAGAGAGATAATTTGTCATATCTTATTTTACTAGTATGGCAAGACTTTCCCCTATTAATGTCACTATAAATAAAATTTTTCATTTATACTTTATTGTTTAATAATTATATAAAAATATATGAACTTTTGTATCATCCTAGAAGGACAGTAAGAAGTTTGATATATATTCAAACAAAGTCTTGAGATTGAGGTAAATTTATTATATTCTCAAAATTTTACCATTTTTGAATATATGAATGTATCACTATGAATCTTACTATCATTGTATAAATACAGTACACCAACAAAATTTTAAAATTGACAGTAAAATGTTAATACATAATGTAACCTTCTTACTTTCTTTATTCATTTTTGTTATTTGTATATGAGTTTTTTAAAAATATCCTTTCTAGTTAATGTATAATATATAAGAACTTCAAAAATTAATTCTCAACAATTATACTAATTTTGCTGATGTTGATTCTATGCTGATAATCATAAAACATTTATTTAGAATTTTAAGTTTTAGGCACTATATTAAAGGCTTTAAATTTTTCAGATATAATCCTTAAAAAAATTATTATGAGTGGTTATCATTTAAAACAAATACTACCTGTGTTGGTATAGGTTCTCAAGTACACTCTTTTGAGTTTATAAAGCTTATGGTTGTTGGAGCACAGATTTGAGTGTCAGTGTACTCTAAGAACTTTTACAATAATGTATCAGAATTTCTAGCATTATGTTTTTTAGAATGCAGTCCCAAATCTATTAATAGTTCATTAACCCAACTATATTTCATCACTAACATTTTTTAAAAGACATAATAAGTTATAAATGTCATCCATATTATAACAGTAATTATATAATTACTTTGTGAATTTACCTTCAGTTATATTCTGACAGCAAATTAGACATACAATCAGAGTTAATTTTTTTTTCACATAGTTGAGTCTATTAGCTGCAAAAAACAGTATACTTGTTATTAGAGAAAATTACTAAGTAGTCTAGAGGGCAAAAAGTCAGTTTTTAAGTGCTAGAAAGTGGGAGTTCATGAAGGTCACACTAATTATGAATTAAAATTAGTATACTGGAGAGGAAGAAAAACATATATTGATTTTTATATAGTAGAAAAAAATGAATTATATTGTTCATTGATGAGTAAAAGACCTTAATGTTACATCTAGTAAGAGTCTGTAATCTCAGAGGTGTTGAACAAAGTCTTTTATAAGCTACAGCTGACTAATTACAGCTATGACAAAATACAGTAGTCAGCTTTGGTATCTCATACAAAGATGAATGAGTCTCTGAATTGTTCGGGTGTGGTGGTGCATGTTTGTAATCTCAGTACTAGGAAGGCTGAGACAGGAGAATCATGGTTTGTGGCCAACCTCAGATATTTAATGAGGCCCTCTGCAATTTAATGAGACTCTATTTCAAAATAAAAAATGAAAAAATAGGTCTGAGGGTTTAGCTCTAAGGTAGAATGACCCTGAGTTCCATCCTCAGTACCACTCTCACACACACACACACACACACACAAATGAAGTAAGCAAGTTTACCTACATTATTTTTCTTTCATAATATTGTATGTAAGTGTTTAAACATATATATATATACACATATATAGTTATCTTGAGCATTTTTAATATTATTTAAAGCTTTTCAATTTTATTCTTAGAAGAAAAAAATTATTAAAAATATCCCTAATGGCATAAATTGCTATTTTGATTTAAATTTTATGTATTCTCAGTTGTGTCCATGAAATACAAAAGAATATCAAAATGTATGTAAAATCAGTAAAATATTATATATAAACATACAGTGTTATGGTCAGGTATAGAATGTCTTCTGCAAAGCTCAGAGTTGTTATAGTTAAGTCATAAGGGTTGTAATTAACTCAGTATATAAATCCACCATAATGGATTTACCTGGATTGTAACCTAGGTCACTGAGGTATTGCTAAAGATGATGGGTTCCTTAGGATGTTGCCATAGGAATTATGTGTGTTTCTTTGAATTTTCTTACTTGATTTCTCTCTCTTGCTTCCAGCCTCCATGATGAGAGAACACAGCCCTGTTCTTTCCTTCTCTCTGCTTCGCTTCCCATTAACATACCTTGATCTCTGAAGACCCAGACTAAGCTAGACTAACCTCTGAGACCTCTAAAATACTTTGAGCAAATGAATTTTCCTTCCTCTAAGGTGTATATCAGTCATTTTAGATTTTAGTAATGTGAATGTTGACCAAGACAGACGTTTTTATCAGAGAACTGGGGTCTCTGTGTAAGTTTGACCATGTGTGTTTTAAGTCTGCAATCAGCCAAGTTTATAGTGAATTTCAGAAACAGAAAGCAAAGTAGGGACAATATATAGATCTGCAGTTTAGCCAGAAAGATATGTATAAAACCAAA
Organism: Muscardinus avellanarius; assembly: GCF_963383645.1. NCBI lineage: Eukaryota > Metazoa > Chordata > Mammalia > Rodentia > Gliridae > Muscardinus > Muscardinus avellanarius. The sequence continues at coordinate 158,732,753 of NC_137787.1, forward strand.
GCATAAAGATCTTGTTCTCTGAAAGAAAGTAAGATTGCTGAAGAGAGTTTGAATGCTATGCATAGGAAGAAAATAAATATTGATGTCAGGACAGTTAACCACAAGTGTGGAACCATGTATATAAGAGCAGTGGAAATGACTGTGATTGAAAAGGACCTGGTGGCAACCAAGGTTTAGACAAACACATCTTTGGCCAGGATTGAGAGAAGTCCAACTGCAATGATTAAAATAGCCTAACAGAAGTGATTGAAAAGGGCATGACTGCCTTTACAATTGGTAATTAATTTGGATTCTCTTGTAATGTTGACTTTTCTAGAAAAAGGGAGTGATAGGGTCTTTTTCTCAGATTAGGAAGGAAGATCTTAGAAGCCAGGTAATTTGTGTTATGCTTTGAGCCCCTGCAAGCAGGCCCAAATGAGACAGTTTGTGAAGCTGTGAGGGTGAAGCTGAAGTTGAAAGAAAAAAAAAACAAATTTCAAAATGTCAGAAATGTGGAGTGACTATGAGGAAAGGCTGTAACTTGTGAGCCACAAAGCCAGAATTGAAGAATCAATATGTCACAAATTGCAATCAACCAAGCCACAGAGACTGCTAAGGCCCCTTTAAGATTATAGATCACCACCATGTGCCCTGGATGCCAGAAATGGAACTGCATGATTAAATGCTTACCCTGCTAAATTTTGAACTTGCTTTGTTCTGATTCCTTCTTTCTATGGTCCTATTCCCTCCTTTTGAATGCAAATATTTACTCTGTACCTTTTTATGTTGAAAGCATGTAACTTGCTTGTTTTAATTTAATTAATTAATTAATTAATTAATTTTTGTTGGTGCTATTGAGGTTCCTGGAAACCTTTCTACCTCTGGGCTACACTCCCAGACCTATTTTTTATATTTTTATTTAGAAACAAGTTCTCTTAAATCAGCAAGGCTGGCTTCGAACCTGCACAATTCTCCTATTTCTGCCTCCCAAGCATGGGGATTACAAGCATGTGCCCACACCTGGCTATTTTTTTTTTTTTTTTTTTTTTTGGTCTGGTGCTGGAACCCAGAGGCATTTGACCTTCGAGCTACAAACCCTGCCCATTTTTTTTTTTTTTGAAACAGTCTCACTGAGTTGCGAAGGGCCTCACTAAGTAGCTGAGGCTGTCCGCAAACCGTGATCCTCCTGTCTCAGCCTCCCGAATGCTGGGATTACAAGCGTGCACCACCACACCCAGCTCATGCCTGGCTTTATTTTTATTTTTTTTACAAGAGCTCACAGCCAAGAGATAACGTTAAGTCTCAAAGGAGACTATGAACATTGGGTCTTTTGAGTTTTGCTTACACTATTAATACTTTTAGAACTCTTGGAGATGGACTAAATGTATTTTGTATTCTGAATTGGGCATGGGTTCTTCAATAGGCAAGGGCAAAATGTTATGGTCAGAAATAAAATATCCCCTGAAGAGCTCAATGTTAAATTAATATAGTTGAGTCAGGAGGGTTGTAATCTCATTAGCAATAGCTCCATCATAATGAGTTTATCTGAGTGGTAACAGGCCAGTAGGGTGTGATTGGAAAGGTGGGTCCCTAGGCGTGTGGCCTTAAGAATTATGCTTGTGTTTTTCAATCACCTAACTTGCATATTCTCTCTGTGGGTTACCTCACAAGATTTCTCCCGTTTGTCATAAAATTGAAGCAATAATATAATCAGTTTATTTTTTCTACTGTTATATATACGCAGACTAGATATTTCTAGAGTTTGCATATATAATAATGGAAATTAAAACTATTTAAAACAGTTTACTGTTGTAAAATCAAAATATCCCCCCATATATGAGGACAGGCAAATAAACATACAAAAGACCAAGAAATTATTTGTGTGACAGGCCAAAGATGGAGTTGGGAAAACACCAGACAAGACAACAACAGATTTTCTTTTCAATAAATCCTAAAAAAATAGAAAACACAATAATACTGAAGGCTCGGTGACAGGTAAGTGATGGTCAAAAATCACAAAATAAGGCATAAGTAATAGTAACTCAAAGTTATAATACTATAAGCAAACTCAGTAAATATAATAAGCTTAAGGATAGATCTATAAGTAATAAGTCAGTTACTACAGTAATTCTTACAAATGCAAGTTCACAAAAGATTCTAATTGGAAACCAAAATGCACAGGAAATTATGGTGTCTCTGTTCCAAAGTTTGGCAACACTAACCAGGACCAGAAAGTTAAGTCAACCAGGCACTTTTGATAGAATACCTACAATAGGTAAGAATAAATAACTACCTGAGCTAAATACTGCTTACTACTCCTACTTATAATGATAATTACAAAGCTGTCTATCAGCTTCCCACAGCAAAAACACATAACAGTTAATGAATTTACTGTCTTGAAAGGTGTAATTTTAGTGACATAAAGAGAGACTGCATGGTGGTTATGCTAAGTGCTGAAACTAGCACATTGACTAAACACAATAAATTTATCTGTACTGTTCATTATTCAAGATGATATCATTAGTTTTGTTTAACAAGTAGATGTTTATTCAGATCTAATAGGTAGATGTTCATTCAGGTTACTCAAATCCATGGTGTTTAACAGCTTTGGCTAGTTATAGTGCATTAGACTGTGACACAACAATTAGATTTGTTATTCTGGGGACTGGACTACCACTTAGACTTCATTTCTCAGTGTGAGTCTCTGTCAAAAAAGTTTGATTACTAATGTTTAGATGTTGGGAATACATTGACTCTAGATAAAGAATGCCTACAAATTTGTTATTCTAAAATCCCACTTTTTTAAAGATAAAAAGAAAAACTGTTGAGGATTTGTATGAGAAGTTAGGGCTAAAATTAGGTTAGAACAAACACAATATTTTCTTTCCTTTGCTGATATTTTTGTCATAGAACACATAGAAAATTAACTTCTCATATTTTGAATAAGTGGAAAAAATGGACGGATAATAGCTATTTCTGTTGCACATTGTTAAAGGAAGCTTTACTAATCAGGGTAAAAAAACATGTCCAAGGGCCTTATCAACAAATTCAATTACAAATGCAGAGCCAGGGAAAAGATTACAAACTCAATGCTAAAATCAGATATAGATCATTCCTAGGCATTTGGGTTGCCTTTTCATAAGTCTATACCTAATCTTGACGAGATAGGAATAAAAGAAAAATCATGTATTCATAGGTAAGGATATACACATTTAAATAATGAAATTGGTCTGCACCGAGTAGCTTACCTAGCAGATTGTCACAGCAGGCTCTCTCATTAGGATATTTCCTTCAAGCTTTAGATTGTTAGCATAAATAAAGCAGAAATATCTAGGTGATAGTGGTTAGACCTATGTATTCATCTTCAAGCTAAACTGGTCTTTGAAGAATAATGTAGTCTACAGAAATTCTGATACTTAGGTATATGCTAAGTAGCTCTCACAAATATTAACACAAAAAGCAAATGAGCACAGTTTGCTCCAGCTTACTTACAGTGTTTAAGAGATTAGTTTTTTTCCCCTTTATGTGTTGATATTTAAATAAGCAATATCCAAAGTAGATTTTACTTTGGAAAGTAGTTCTTACTTTAAATAGAGCTAGTGTTTGGGCTTTGTGATCACAACACATTCATGCCACTATGCAATATCATATTTAACAACAAATTTTAAAATTTCTTTTAGTTTTGACTAAATGAGTATCTTTATTTATTTTTCCAAAACAATCAAATCCAAATCTCATTTTACTCTGCACAATTTATTTCCTAATATTTGTATTCTGAAACATTGTACTCAAGTAAACATTTCATAGCAGGCATAATTTTAGTTTTGTTGTAATTGGTGTATACATCACTTAATATGGAAATCATTTACATATTAATGCTCCTATATTTTGTGTTTAATAAGATACTATACCTTTACCTTTATGATGTATATATGCTGTTTATTGGAACTCTGAAAAGGATGGTAGGCTCCATTATTCAGATTCAGAGTTAAATTGGCAGAAAAAAATAGGTTTTATTCAAAGCCAGGTTTAAAGGAAGATGAAATTTTCTTGTTTCAAAGTTACATCTTCAGAGAACTAGAGGGCAAGGAAAGCTTTCATAAGAGTTGGTTATCTTCAGAACAAAACAAAAGAAATAATATACATATGCAGATTTAGATAGCCAGAGGTCTCTGTCATTCTTAGCTTCCTTTGCTCCTGAAGAGAGATTGGCAGAAGACAGCTTGGCAGCAGTTTCTCACCAGAGAGTCATGCAAAAAAACAGTGATCAGGAAGTTTTCAATTTTGGAAGAAATCTGTCAACTTAAGAGGAAATCTGTTACACTTGGTCTCTTCACTTAGAAAAGTTTTAAAATTTACATGCACTAAAAATTACTCATTATCTTCTCTCATAAACTCTAGTTGTGTTGTTTACTGTTGAAATAAGTTATTTAAAATATATTTCCCCTTCCTAAAAGACAGAATTTAAATTTTATTAAATAAAAGGTGCCTTGAAATACATATTTGGAGGAATAGCTGATGATAAAATAGCTAATTTTCTAGATTTGAGTGAAACACTGCCTTTGCTATATAGTACTTATGCTCATTCTACATCTAATGCTATTACATTCCTTCTAGAAGTAAAAATTCTGGTGATTAGTATGTTATTAACATAGGTCTCGGTCTCTCTTTCTCTCTCTCTCTTTCGGGGAATATTATCAATTAATAGGTATTAATCTATCATATGAAACTATCCCTCCAAATTTTGGCATCTTGGGATGTGTGGCAGAAACTAAACTGTTGAGATTCCCACAATTGAAGGTTTCCCCTTCTATTTCTGGTAACAAGGTCAGGAATATGTTATTTGTTCTCTGTCACTCAAGTAATCCATTGTGTTCAGTGAACATTTTTGAATACCTAAATGTATATTTGTTAAACAAATGAAAGATTTGACTTGTCATGACTGTCAAGATCATATGCATCTATAGTGTAACCAAATGTATTCTCCATTAATTCCACCGCTTCATGATGAAATGGACATTTTTCTTATTGGGGTTCTTATCTATAAGATGTGAAGAATGACACTTGCAGACAACAGAAAGAAGAGTGGAGAGTTTAGTGTAAAGAGAATAATGGAAAAGGGAAAAAAATAGGAAGAACAAAACTTGTGTGGGCAATGGGAGTAGCCCAAGCCACACATCATCAATTGTAAACTTTATTCTCTCAAAGTCCACACAATCTACCAGAAGACAGGTGCAAGTCACCCTTAGGGGCCTCCGTTAGCCTTGATATCCAGCAGATGTCTTCTGTTCACTACTCGGGAGTTGCCTCGATCAAGTGCCATCAGCTATACATTGCTTTCTCTCAAAGCCAATCACAACCTGAGAAACAGAGGAAAGATCCCAAAAGGGAGAGTGGGAAGAAACTTACTAGAGTGGCTTTTCTAGGGATTTATGTATGTCTGAGTCTCCTTTTCTGGTTTATATATTTTTGAGTCTCCCCTCCCAGTTGACACAGTTTCCTTGAATTTGTATAGTACATCTGCATAGTGTCCTTCTTAGAGTTTTCTTCTCTCAGTTGGAATTACAGTTGTTTCCTGTACTCTCCAGGAAATCTCCTGCGATTGTTTGTCAGCAGAAACAACTGTAGCTTTTTGAAGCTTTGGTTACTCTTCAGAGGCATTTAATCTCATTAGCACTTGAAAATTGGGAGGTCTGATCTCTTTAGGAGTTTAAAAGTTAGCATCTGTTACCTATTGAGGAAATAAAGTTTTTCTACTGTGGTCCTACAACCCTATTCGCCTACTTATTTCTATATCCTCAATGTTCCCATCTGGGGTAAAAAAAAAAAAAAATGATACAACATGTATTGGGTTCATGTTCAGTGGATTTCAATGGATAGAGTTCAAGGACTAATGAAGAGAATAGAAATAAAAAAGTTTAAGTCAGGGGAGGAAGAAAGACAAAAGCAGCCCCTACCATACACAGCTGTGAAAAGGTCTCTGAAAAAGAGTAACAACTGAAGTGCATGGAGGATGAGATTTTATACATTCTTATATTCCCCTTCCTACTATTTTGTAATTAATTATAACTGGATCTTGTGGAACCAATTTCTCCCATCCAAGTACTAACCAGGCCCGACCCTGCTTAGCTTCCGAGATGAGACGAGATCGGGCGCGTTCAGGGTGGTATGGCCATAGTTGTGGAAACAATTTCTTTTTACCAGTTTCTATTCTTAATTTGAATTTTATGGGCTGATGGACTCTAATCTCTTGGCCATTGACCTGTTCACCTAGCCCTATCCTTGTTTACACTGTTTATTCTCAGAATGTAGCCCGCAGATGGCCTTTTTTAACCTACCAGTTTGCAAGTTCTCTGTTCTGCCTCAATATGGATATATGACTAAAACAGCAAAGAGGAAACATAGTTTTTAATGTTGCCAAAATGTGGTACAAAATAAACATTTTTTTTTTTTTTTTACATTCTGGCCCTTAGTAAAACTAGCAATGAAATAAAGAGAAAGGCTGGAAATCCTGAAATGAAAGAAGTAAAATTTGAAATTGCTGGTAAAAATCTGAAGTGACAATAAAAAATTGATATTGGTTAAATTCTTATTGCACACACACACACACACACACACACACACACACACACACACAACACCATCCAGAGAAAGAAACCAAATCCTATAAGTAATAAAAAGGCAAGTTGCATTATTGCCCACCTAAGTTTGACGATTTTATTATATGAAATCTATCTTTGTTTTTCTTTCTTGATTTTAAAAGTCTTAAATAGTCTATATATTTATGTCTTGGACAGATTTGGAAACTCAGGGATAATCCTAAAGCTTTCTATTATTATCTTAAGAGAAAGGTTGTGTGTATTGGCTCATTTTACTTCTTAGTGATTTTGATTTGCAGTGAAACATTTTAATTTTGGAATTTAATGTTTGTCTCATTAGAATGGATTCTGATAACACTGTAAATATCTAGTTTAGACTGTTTTATGTTTCTGCCAAGATAGGCTGAGAAAAATAAATAAATACTGATTTATGATACATTGTTGAGATTAGTTTTTACTTTAAAAGATTATATTTTCACCCTTAAGTTTTACATCAAATGAACAATGTCAAAACAATATAACACAAGACCAAGTTAGACAGTGAAATACTTAATTCACTTCTACTGCAATAAGAGAGAAGACAGAATTCAAATGCAAGTAAATTCTACTAAAAACAAGAGTTGGGGAAATATTAAAACCAGTTGGGAGACTGTAGGCTAGCTTGTTTTCCTAATTAACTTTAATGAAAAGAAGAGTAAACTTTTTCAAATATTTATTATAGGAAGTAGTTGTATAAATTGACTCAGTATCTCTGCCAAAATTAACCTTCTATTCTAATGGTAAGAAAACCATCTAAGCAAAGTAATTATTATGTCCAGTGGTCAAACTGGCCATGTAGTTTACATTACATCTCAAAGGGGCAGAAAAAGAACTTAAGATAGCACGTATACTATAGTAAACAATCTATAACACAACAAAAAGGAAGCCAAGGACATAGAATAAAAAAATTTAAAAAGCCTGTCTAAAGTGTTGTGAAGTTGACAACTCAGGCCCTCTTGATCAGGATTATTATGTAAAGTTAGCATCAGATCCCTCAAAGTGAGATGACTGTACCAGCCTAGAAAACTGGCATGTCTTCCTCATCTTGAGATGTGTCATTGATTGAGAACCAAATATTATAATATTTTTTTGTTGTTTCACAATAGTGACATCTCAAATTTCTTCAGTACATGTCCCAAAATGTCACAAGGTGGCGGTATATTTCACATGTTAATGCATTATATAATGTAATTTGATATGTAAGTTTTACTTCAAATACAGTAATAAAAAGGTTTTATTAAATCCACTTGCTGCTGGTCATGGTGGAGCACACTTGTAATCCCATCTTTCAGGAGGCTGAGACTGGAGGATCGTGGTTTGCAGACAGTCTCAGATACTTAGTGAGGCCCTCTGCAACTTGTGAGACCCTGTTCCAAATTAAAGAATAAAAAATAGGGCAGGGCATGTAGCTCTGAAGTAGAATGCCCATGGATTCCATCCTCAGACCCACAAAAACAAAAACAAAAAATCCACATGCTAATTTTAATTTTATGTTTTTTCTTAGCTAAGACTTTCGAGAGTGGTATCAGAGCCTGAAATGCGGTATCCACAGGGAAATATCACAGAAAATAAAAAATCAGATGCTTTCCCAAATATGCAAAAACTAGGAAAAAATTGGTAATAGGAGGAAATCTAGTTGAGGAAAGGGCCCTATGGAGGAGCAATTAAGGTGACCTATCAGAGGGGATAGGAGAGGGGAAGATAGAATTTCTTTAAAGCACATGATGTACTTAAATAAATATATCAAAGTCAATCACTAAATCAAGCATGGGATCGAGGGAGGGGGAGGGATGGGGATTGGATAAAGGCTAATTGGGTGATGTGTGCTTGTATATCCTCACAAATCTTGTATTCCAATAAGATGTTTGACTACAATGTGCCAATAAAAATATATTAAAAAAGAATCAGATTTTCTGGTGTCCTCTTAGTATTATCTCATTGCCTATGGGATTCTTTTCACTGAAAAAATTTCACATTCAATCATAACATACACTAGGGGCCATTTGTAACGGCCTTGACAAGTTAGATAAATGGTTAGTTAAAACCAAGGGTGAAGGTCAAGAAGGACAAGTCTAAGGTAGCTAAATTAAAAGCAAATATCAAATATAACACTACTTATTACAGAATGACTAGTTAATTTCAAATAGAGTAAAATCAAAACTTTATTTTTGTATATAGTTGTTCCTAGGACTTGATAATCTCTTGTCATCAAATACTAAAGAAAATTAAAAGAAAATAAAAAATTACAAAGAAAATTACTGCTAAATAAAAACTACAATTAAATTTAAAATAAGTTTTTTAATTAGTTATAAGAGGGAAGTGTTAGTTTCATAATTCTGGCTAGCTATTTTTAGTAACAAGTAGAATCTGATTGTTTTATTAAATATGCACAGATAGATTAATTTAAAATAATCACTGATTTTTAAATAAAATAGTTTATAAAAACTGATAAACTCAATATGTTTACAGATAAGTAACTTGTTTATTATAACTATAACAATTCTGAAGAAAATTTAAATGCAGTCATGTTCCATATAACTATGTTTTGATTAGTGATGGATAACCTATATAACAATGGTTCCTTATAATTATAATGAATCTAAAAAATTCCTATTGTCTATTGATATCAATGACATCATAATGTAGTACAACACATTACTCATAGTATTATTACTGATATAAAATGCACAGGAAAAGATTATACTTAGTTTTGTGAAAAGATTTTTGTCAAGACATTAATAATTTTAACACATTTTATTAAATGAACTTACATAGTTAATTTTGTAACTTAGTAAATGAAGACTCTTCAGATAATTATAGTAGCTCTCATAATATCTTCAGACAATAATATCACAACTGTAATTTTAATTTTAATTTTCTAATCCAATAAAAATGCTTATAATTTACATTAAAAATTTTATTACAGCTGATGAATTTATACAATACACTTTACTATATTATTTTTGTCCTATGAGAATAGTTTTTTGCATTTCTTTATTTCCTTCTTACTACCAGTGAGGAGAGCTATTAGTTTGATAAATGAATGCAGAATATATGGAGACAGTCTAGGTTCTTGTTCTTATCTGCATTTACCCTCTTTCATTACTGCCCAAATTCTCCTAGTAATAAGATTATTAGGTACTTGAGCTATTTTGCTGAAAAATTATACTTTCTGTGAGGGGCTTGGATCTTGTGTGTCTTCCCAAATGCCCATGTGTTAGATGTTTGTTCTCCAATTTGACACTACTGGAGGTTGTAGAAACGTAAAAGCATGATCTAAATCTTAGGCCTTCTTTCTCAATTAAGAGGAGTTTTGATGGTTTGCCATCACATGTCATCACATATCACAGACAGTGCTATACTATGTTTTCCTACTTGTCACCTTAAACTATAATCAATTTTCTTACTTTTCTTAAGAATAGTTATTCCACTGCCTAGATTCCAGATAAAGTCATTCATCGAGACACTCACAAACAAGACATATACAAATAATTAAAACTAAAATAAATAAATGGACATACTACTGTATATTATGAAAAGAATTGCTACCAGTATTACATATGATGCTTAATATAATAAAAATAAAGGAAAGATAAATCATGCTGGGGAGAAAATATGCTGAGTTGCTCCTTGAGGGAGAACAAGTCAGAAAGTAAAACTCCCGATAGAACAAAAGGAATCCATAGATTTATACATAGAAAGTTACCACGGTCCCATTTAACTGAAGGAGAGTATTCTTTATCAGTTCTAAATGGTTGGTAGAATTTTTTATGATAAAATGCATCACTGAATTTTTGTATATTTTAAGCAAGTCCAGTGCTATGGTTAGATAGAGAATGCCCCTTAAAGAGCTCATATATTAATGCTCAGGGTTGATGTAGCTAAGTCATAAGTGTTGTAATATCATCCACTGTAATGAATTTTTGCCAGTGGTAACCTTGGATGGTGGAATGGGTCTGGATTAGGTGAGTCCCTATGGGTGTGGCCTTGAGCATTGTGCTTGTGTCTTTGAATCTCCTTGTTTGCTTGGTCTCTCAATTTCAGTCTCTGTGATGTGAGGAGCAGACCTGTGTGATTTCCCTCTATCTCCCTCCCACTGCTGTGCTCCAAGTTCCAGACCTTGACTTCACATGGAATGAATCTGGAATACCCAAGAAACTGTGAGCAAGTAAGTCTTCTTTCTTCTATGTTTCATGGTAAAGTCTTTTGGATTATATCAGTGAGAATGCTGACTGAGACATCCAATAAATAGAAACAATTTCTTTTCAAATAGAGCTTATTACTTTATTGAATATAATTAACTTGTCAAACAAGAAAATTTCCAAGTAAATTAAAAATTTAAACCAGAAATTGACCTCAATAATTATTCAAATGTTTTGAAGCCATTATTCCAAATAGTTTCACATATTCTAATTCAGTATTTACTTTTAGTACCATAATTTTTCTCCAATATTAATGGACATGATAGTATTTCAAAACTACTATTTCATTACTATCCACATTGTAATTAAAAATAACTAATTAAGACAATTACTGAATAAACTGAACATTTCTTCTAGCTTCATAGATTTCTTCTAGCATTCAATAAATGACAATGCTACTATATTATGTTTAAAAAGGGGACCATGCTCATGTTTGTTAAAATTATTTTAATGACACCATCTTAAGCATTTCCCAAACAATAGCAACTTGTTTATATAATTAATGTCCTTAATAAATCTATTTATTGTTTAATTTTCAATAATGAATAACAAATTTTCAAACATTACTTCATAATGGAAGTTTTCTTTTAAGCTTATAGCTTTCCTATGATGGTAACCAAATCTTTTTAATTCATTCTCCAAGGAGAATAAGTATTCAATCCTAGAGAGACTTACCTGCTATTGTGAATTACTTGTAATGACACAATCCCATTTCTAGGAACTATTGTTTTGCAAATTTCTATTTGTGATTTTAATACATATGAATAAGTAGGTCATTGCAAGATGTTTATTCAACATATTTAAGTGACTGCATGAGCAAGTAGAAAAAAATTAGTCTACAAATTTAGTACCTAAATTTTAATAAATGTTAAATGTCACTGATTCTGTGCTGTGGAGTACATTATATATTTTCTTACTTATTTTTGTAAACAATAATTTTATTACTTATTCAATATAATTTTTCAACCATGGATTCTATTATAGCTATTTTGCTAGCATTACACATTTTGATAGTATAGAAATAGGGGATTGAGTTATGTTTCTAATGTGTAGACTATGAAATTAGATATATCTTCTAATATCAAAACTGAAATAGTTAATAAAAATATTTAGGGGATAGGATGCAAGATGGCGGCAGCAGCGATGATAGCTGGCAGCGGCCAAATAGAACATGTATTCCTCTAAGAACAGATTTTGGTTTAATATCTAATTGGAGCAACATAGAGAGACATTTATAGCCATGATTTCTTATCTAAAATATAAGAGAGAAGAGACAGACCAAGATGGCAGAGACCGCAGTGACAGCGTCTGTGGCAGCCAGTATTTGAGAGAGGTGGATAAATCCAATCCAATCCTCCTTGAACTGTTGGAGAAATCTCCCCCCGCCCCCCCCCAAAAAAAAAAACTGCTCCTGCCCCACATGCTCAGTAATTGTGGACAACATGCTATGTAAGAAAAATGCTCTGGAGGAGGGCCAAGATGGTGGTGGTGGTGGTGGCCAGTATTGGGGAGAGGCAGGTAGATTCATTCTAATCCACCCTGAACTTTTAAGGAAATCTCCCTGAAAGTAGACTGGAGCCAAGAGCGCCGGGGCTTGGGTGTGCTCTGAACATCAGAACCCGCTCTCCATGGTGAAACTGTGGGCCTCTGCTCTTGGCGAGGAAATAAAACACATTGCTACTAAGTACTTGGGCCCCTAACTTCTGCAAAAAAAAAAAGCATACTGTTTTATTAAAAAATATTGAAGATGGAGGAATATGGCGACGGCTTGGGCTACAGCAGTGACCATGGCCAGAGCGGTGTAGGTTGGCAGTGGCTTAATAGGACGTGCATCCCTCTGAGAAACCCTGGACAACAGATTTTGATGTAACAGCTGATTGGGGCAACACACAGAAACATTTCTAGCCATGATTTTCTATTGGAAATATAGGAGAAAGAGTAGAAAATGGGGGTATTAGAGGCAAGACGGCAGCGTGACGGCCACCACTGTAAGAAAAGTGATTTTTGGAGGGACATCCCAGAACAGATCAGAAAGCAGACTGCTCCTGCTACACATGCACAGGAATACTTAAGAACAACATACTCTAGGAGAGACCAAGAAGGCAACAGTGGTGGCCAGTATTCAGGAAAGGCAGACAGATCCAACCAAATCCACCTTGAAATTTGGAAGAAATCTCCCCAAAAGTAAACTGCTCCTGCTGCATATGTGCAGGAATTCTGTATTACATACTATGTAATAAAAATGTCTGGGGCATGTTGGAGGGAGCCCTGCTCATATCGCTGGGCCTGCTTGCTGTGCCGAATGTCCCAGGAGACCTCAACTCATGGCCGCTGGACTCATCTGAGCTGTGCTGGGGGCCAGGGTGTGCTTGGAGCAACAGATCCTGCTCTCCATGGTGAGGCTGCAAGCCTTCACTTTCAGTGGGGAGATAAAATCCATTGCTGCTAGGGAATTGGGCTCCTAGCTTCTGCAAATGACATACACTGTTTTCTCCTACTTAAAGAAAAACATGGGAACCTCTGTAAACATCCTGCCCACAGTGACAGGGACCAGAGTCCACCACAAAGTGAGGCTGGGTCTGGAGCCAGAGAGGCCAGGCCAGGAGCCCGTTGTGTGGCATGCCTGGAACTGTGGCCTCACCTAATCTCTCAGCAGATTTCCAGATCCAAGTGACCTCTATTAGAAAAAATTGGTTGTGAGTGGATCATCTTGTCAAAGTTACTCACCTTCTGGCTTTCAGGTTTTCAGTAAGTGGGAATAAGTATGGAGAAATAGAAGCTCTAATAAATTGTTGGTGGGATTGCAAGTTGGTGCAACCACTCTGGAGAACAGTATAGAAGATCCTCAGAAGGAAAACTAACTTACCATATGATCCAGCAATACCACCTCTATGTATCTACCAAAAAGAATGAAAACCAAAATACCAAACTAATGCATGAAAAACCATTTTCATAGCTGCACAGTTCACCATTGCTAAACTATGGAACCAGCC